>NC_135568.1:10014275-10254275 GCF_964340395.1 Glandiceps talaboti | reverse complement strand
TTCTAAGGACAATATTTCATTTTTTCACGTTTTCGCACAGAGATACCAATGTATTAATCTAGCCCCCCTTACACACACTTTATCCCCACGGAAAATACAGCCACCTGTATCAAGAGCGGTCATTCCACATGTCTTATGCATCTGAGAAGATGTTAGCATGTCAAGTTTGTTAAATACAATACTGCATGGAAAAAGAAATTTAAAGATGTCTTCCGCTAAAGGGACGAGAGACGTATTATCTGACTGTGGCTGAATGGTTTTAATATATCTCAAATTTCAACCTTCACAAACACGCCGAAAGCGACCATCCATCGTATCGTCAGGCGGGGAAGTACTGGTTGCATATGTCCCGCCAAAAAGCCTGGGAGGAGAGGCTCACTGACAACTCCTACAGTGGCAGAGTATGTCGAATTATTGAAGACAGAAACCAAAGTATGACTGCCGCAGAGGTAAGGTAGGTCAGCAAGGCTTCGAGATGGAGTTTGCAATTGCGATGTTAACTCCCTACCTTCCATACGTAGTGTCTACCATAAAAATAATGTTTCGCTGCATGTACAAGAAACTCATGAAAATACAACAAGAACAATTAATGGAAAGAAGTGTAGTATTGTTCTATGAATATATCGATATCATATCTACTCTAAATGGTGCGACATTACATTTCTTTCATGAAGCTGGGGTGAAGAAGGCGACTGGTAATTGGGTTCCACAAAGCAGTTTACCCAAAGGGAAAAAATGACAATTGGTTCAATTACAACGATGTTAAGTAGACTACACTTTCCACACATCCCTGATCGAGGTTGTAGACATAATATGTAAACATAACTCATATATGCAGGCAAAACAGATATTAAAAAGGAAGTTATACTCGCCCTATTGGATGACAATTGCTGGCTCATTTGTGTATGAGTGTTATCAAACCAGTTCTTCATGATAAACAGAGTTATTGTTATCGAACTTATCATTAAAACAAAAACAGTTTTCTGTAATATAGTCGCCGCCATTACTATTTTATGAATGACACAATTTGGCAAAAATTATAGTGTATGGTCTTAGCTCAGTCTGTGACAAACCGCTGCTACGTTAGTCTGGATGCCGAGACTGTGGTTTCTAACCATAACCATATGGGTATTAGAATTCTAGACTAACGCAATATAAGTTGACTCAACATATTGAACTAAGTACACAATAGACACCGATGGAAAGATAAACAACAAGGTGGAGTCTAAATGTAAAAACAAACTTGTTCTCAATATCATGAATATGGTGATAGGTTTAGTGCGGAACAAATATTCTATTCTATCAGGAATTATGCCAGTGGATTATTTGATCAGTGTACCAGAGGATATACCTGCAATTGATAAAATAGTTACAGTATGTTCAACTTGTCTGACAAATATCTGTGAATAAGTTGTTCCCTTTAACTAAACACCGGGCAGGCTGCAGCTGTGTAAATAATATGACACAACCCCATGACATGTCAGTGTAAGTGTGGCACACTCAGGCAATTTGTAAGAGTACTTGCAGTGCTCCCTGCACCCGTACTTTCACGAGCGTATTAAGTGAACGTGCAGCAGCACAAGTGCAAGTGCCCCTGAAACAATGTGTCATGGAGGGGATTGTGCCATTATACAAATTAACCCTTTTTCCAAGTTTTCTTGATATGATAGCCTTGCTCCATGGGATCCCAGACGAACGTTTGAGAAAACCCATATTGTTGATGTATAAATCAGTGTCATTGCATAGCATAAGGCCTAAACAAAATAACGCTTACCCGACCCCACCTAGTTTTTCACTGCCGACCCTAAACTTTGTTTTACATATTCGAGAAAAAAATAAAATCACGAAAAGTGTGAAGTCTCGCCAGAAATAGTGGATGCAGAAACTGACATCAACTTAAAAAGACAGTGTAACACGTTTCTTCCAATCTGTAATGGCTGTACATCTGATGAGAAGAAACCAATAACACAAAGACCATATGGAAAACAACAGAAAACATACCTGACCTAGACACATAAAAAATATAATGAAATAAAATTTAACAAATCTACCTACCCCACCTATTGTAAAATCGAGCATAATCGGAACCATACAATTTTTTTATTAGGCCTAATTACACTACATATTATACCACATAGACAATCATGTACTGTACTTAGTGTTCTTTCTATGACCATTCCAGTATGTCAAGCAACGACTACTAGAAGCTCATCAGTATAATTAAACATCAGTAAATATTACACAAATTAAATGTGATGTTTTGATAAATTTCATTGGGTGAAAAGTGGTACAGTTATAGTGCTGTGACCTAATACGTACTTGTATGATCAGCTGTTTAAGATTTACAACTTGTATCCAATCTGTTGTAAATCTCAAACAGCTAGAAAGGTATCAGTGAAACAAGGAAACACGGCAGTATGGGTATTCATGAGTTTATTGTTTGTTGTTCATATTTGTTCAGCTTCCACCCAAGTGATTGGCACTGCTACTAACCAATCAACAATCAGTAAAAAACATAGGTTGTATACATATGTCAAGACTGTGTTTTGAGGTACGATATAGGAACAGAGATTTTGTGCACGGACATAACAGGTCTAAGGTTCAATGATATGTCCTTTCTGTGTGCCCCATACCTCGGACGCATAGTTCAAAATACTATCGACATAACAGTCAAATAATGACAACAAAGTCTTGTGGTTCAAAGGTTTATTGCGATACATCAAACAAAGCCTTTCTACCTTGATCAGCTATTTGTTTTTCAGGCATGCAAAATCTGTTATTATAATAAAGTAGAATGCAAAGATATGTAAATCTATCAACTATTTCAAGAATTTGACCATAAATTGTAGACCCATCGCTCAAAATTTCTCACCTTAGTTAGTCAAAAATCCAATTTCCAAGTCATCAATATACAATGAAAACTAAAATAGGAGACAATACTTCTCCTTGCATTAACCCAAGAGTACTTTGACTGGAAGCCATTGACTGTGACACAAGACCTGACATTTAAGTACATAGACCGAATTATTTTCAAGATTCCCCCTTCTACCTATTTTGATAGGTTATACAAAAATTTGTATCGATTTACAGAGTCAAAACATTCTTGAAGTCTATAAATGTATAATATAAACGTTTGCTATTTGAGAAAGATTTTGCAATAAAATTGTTCAAAGCAAATATTGCATTCAAAGTACTCAAGCCAGGCATAAAACAACTCAGCATCGGTAATAACATCTTGGGTCAATGACAATGTAAGCAAACGTTGATTAATTACAGCTGTGAAAAGTTTACCTAAATGACTTACTAAACTAATACCACGATAATTGCTGGGATCTTTGACATTACCTTTTTTAAATATTGGTACAATTACTGCTGCTACAAATGAACTCGATTTACTCGATATCGCATAGAACATAAATAACAAGCACAAACTCTACAAAGTCAAGATTCAATAAAAATCGCCAGGGCCGGGTCAAAAGTCTTCATATAAACCAGACACTAGGGGTATATCTACATTCAGTCAGGAAATAAAAAAAAATTGAAATCGGCAACTTGGAAACTAAATGGTCAAAACGTTGGTTCAAAAATTGTAGGCGCATTCAAAGAGGGGGTCAAAACTATTTAATGTATAAACTATATAAAGGAACAAGAGTCAAAAATCTACGATAAGTCGCGGTACATTACGATGTACATGCCCTTGCACTGTGTCTAGTAGCTACATCTCATCGACTAACTTCCATGCCAAGGGACATTGCCATGGTAGTCGTAGTAGTATCACAGGATTTGTTGGCGTGTAGCGACTAATTCTTTTGGAATATTTGGAAGCTCTTGGAGTCCAACTGTTTTCATCTGACGAAGTCTTCTTGTATACTCCACGTAATATGACCAATTAGATGTCCTTGAACTTATGAATAAAGCAGCGTCTGGAATTAAAGGAAAAGTCCAGTCAGGCTTATTTATGCTTTTAGTACACTAGTATTGATTATTGCTATCAACTTATTAAGGAAAAGTCCAGTCAGACTTACTTCTGTCTTTAGTACACTTGTATTGATTACTGCTATCAACTTATAGGAAAAGTCCAGTCAGACTCATTTCTGTCTTTAGTACACTTGTATATATTACTGCTATTAACTTAAAGGAAAAGTCCCCAGTCAGACTCATCTCTGTCTTTAGTACACTTGTGTTGATTAATGCTATCAAATTCAATAACATCTTCGTTGGTAACTTTCATAATTTTGAAATTTCGTAAAAAAAAGCCCAACTAAACCACCGGGAGCATCTAGTATGATTTCGATATTTGTTTACTTTGTGAATTATTTTTTGGTTTGAGGAAATATAACTAATTTTTCTGTTGTTTTCTCCCTTTCCATGACTAGTTTTCTCTTTACGCTGAATATCCACTCTTATTGACAAAATAAAGATATCTTGTTTATTCTTCTATCTTTAGTGAGCCTTTAGTAATTACAAGGGGGGGGGGTTGGAAACCACCGGACACTACACTACCAAAAATTATACCTTACAACTCGCGGGGGAGGGGGGGGTCATCGTTGGATATTTCCATAGGGCCGACAAAATGTCACTGACCACCCTGTAAAACTGAAAGCAGGCTGAACCCCCTTAATAATTTCTAAAACATAATGACACCCCGAACCCCCCCCCCCCCCCGACCCCTCAATATCATGACTCACAGTGGACTGCTTTATAAGACAGTACCATCATGTAATTAGCGACTACACAGGGTTAAAATATTCAAAAAAAAGTTTCAACAGCAGTAAAAGATGTATTAAAGCTTGAGATGGGAATATGTACACATCTCATATGGGGTCCTATAGGTGTCTCCTCTAGGTGTGGTATGGATTTTTGTTTACTCTATTCAGACCCTTTTGGGGCAATAATTTCCAACATGTAATTAGCAAGTTTGCAATATTTTTTTAAAGTGTTTAATAGCGTCTTCACACTAAAAGTTAGTGGAAGAATTTGAATATGTCAATCTCTCATGGGGTTGGGGTTCTAAATGATAGGGTCTCCCCTTAGAAGCTCTGGAGGTTACATTACTCTTAAAGTCAATTTTAAGTCTATTCATATATCTTTTGATGCAATAATTTCCAAGCTTTACAAGACAGTACCAACGACTACATAGGGTTGAAATATTTTTTTTTAATGTTTATCATCTTGTCAGAAAGAAGTTAGGGGAAGAGCTTAACACTGCGATATGCCAACCTCTCATATGGGCCGGGGTCTACCCGCTGAAGTTCTAGGTGGGGAGGGGGGGGGTATGCTTAATGTCACTGTGGAGTGTGCCTTTGAAAACGCCACCATAGGCCTCGTACAATTCACTCCATTGCAAAAATAAAGGAGATTATATTGCTGGCCAAAGTTGACTGTTTTTCTGTCTGTCAAACTCGTTCAAAGAGATCTGAGTCAGAACTCCAGTCAAGGTTGAATTCACAGTTTTCACTGTCTACTTACTTTCAGCAATTTCTTGTTCTATCAGAGATAATACATAGTTGTCGTCTCTATATTTCCACACTGCTGAATTGATTGCCAACAGATCGGAGATACCATAAATTCTGAGTCTTGTTTGCTTGAACAGGCTTTCTATATTCTACAGTTAGAGAGTAGACATATTATGTATATAAATAAAGTTGCTGATTAGTTTAATTCACGAATGGTAGACCTCTCGGAGCACCTCTGAAATTGTAGTGGTAATTGACATCACATTTAGATTTGCGGAAAATGTATTGTTTAATTGAAAAAAAAGGTGTGATTTGTTAATTATTACAACCACTACCGCACATAAACACGCGCAGGCACACATACACACGTATGCATGCACATATACGTAGACGCACACGCACACACACACACACACACATACATACATACATACATACATACATACATACATACATACACATACTAGATCATAGATGTATGTATGTATGTATGTACGTGCGTACATATGAGTGTGTGCGTGCGTGCGTGCGTATGTATGTATGTACGTGCGTACATATGAGTGTGTGCGTGCGTGCGTGCGTATGTATGTATGTAAGTATGTATGTATGTAAGTATGTATGTATGTATGTATGTATGTATGTATGTATGTATGTATGTATGTATGTATGTATGTACATGTATAATGTATCACTTCTCAAAAGTCAAAATTCTCACCTGTTTATACATTGGCTTGGCTATGTAAAGACATCCTATATTGTGTTTTGACAACAAGTGTACAATATCATCGACAATCACTTGACTTGCGTTTTCTAACATCGCAGCAGCTCTATTTTTCCCACATTTCTGTAATCCTCTTACGGAGCTGTGGGATATCATGAAACAAATAATACAATGCTTGATACATGAAAAGTGCAGCATGTAAGTCGCGATTTATTCATTTATTTATTTATTTATTCATTCGTTCATTCTTCCATTTATTCATTCATTTATTACGCTTAACACATGATGATATTGCACATTAAACTTGGACTTAATACATACACAGGATGGGGCAGAAGTGCTGTAAGGGAACTTGAAAGTCAAAGGAAGCGTTTGGACACTGGAATATTCCATTCACCTGCAGTGGAGGTACGTGTTAATTATTCTCGAATAATATCACGGCTATTTACTAATTGTATTCACGCAGGCGTTCTGTTTTAAAGTTTGACCTTATAACTGAGCAGAAAAGATAGCACTTTACTGTCCTTCTTAATTGGGAATACCACCCCTAGCTGGATATCAGGGCATTTCGTGGTTTAACATCATACAAACATCGAGCGATTGATAAGAAACACCATTGAAAGTGTTTTTCACCTTCGTTGTTGCATTATGGGAGTCACCAGGCATGCATATGTATTAGGTCAAAAGTGAATGTTCGTCACTCCTAATTGTTTATTAATTTTCATAAATATTTGTTGTTCATCTAATATATGCGTGTCTGCCGACTCCCATGATGCAACACGGGACACTGCTAGAACAATGACGTTGACAAAAGTTAATATTTCTCGCCAATCGCACAGAGACAGACAGACAGACAGACAGACAGACAGACAGACAGACAGACAGACAGTTTAAGTTCAATAGTTTTCTCTCTCTTTAAAATTGTTCTCCATTTTAAATTTTGTATAATGGATTAAGTACGAAAATACGATGAGGTGGGGAGGGGGACATTTTAAAATTAATTTCAACCTCTATAAGCTTAGTGGTCTGAGCTTGAACTCACCATTCTCCAGTTTTGTTCCGCCAGTGCAGAACAGCGAATTCCAATTTACCGTCACAAATTCTCTTTGTAACTTCGTCCGTCATCTGCCGTATATACGGGGCTCTTATAAGGGACTTGGCTAGAACTTCATCCAGATTCTCTTTGAAAGGAAGTTCTGGAGAAGGTTCAGAAGGAACAATACCAACGCAGATCGGGGTGGTTTTATGTGTGTCGAACGTCATCAAACGTCTTTCATATGTTTCCATGGATACAACACTTTCTGGTAATTCAATACCACCGATACTAGGTGTCTTGGACCAAAACCAATTACTAATACTTCCATTCTTTCTCATTATTGTACAAGTACGAAGATTGTATATCGCACACAAATCTCTATTTTCATCTGACATTGCTGAATAACTTGAAACCATTTCGCCACCTTTTATTTCGGAGCCACACATCTTCTCGTAAGTTTCCAATGATACTATATTGATAAATCTAGAGAGTCTGTCTATGTCAAAGGTTTCGTTAAAAGTTCTTAATTTTGGTCCTGGCCCATTGACCCAAACTTGAGTTTTGTGTATAGGAAATGGAAGAACAACAATAGTACAATTATAATAAAGCGTAAAAGCCAGTGTCCACCGGAACTTGTTGTAGAACGTTGACGGCCCTGACCGGTCGCCATATGCCGTGAAAACAACCATTCTTTCAGAACGTTTTGACGGATATTTTTGAAACTTGCTAGTTAGTCCTTTATGTTCATATTTAGACTGTAAATGATGTACATGGACTTGGTTTGTAACATTGTCATTTCCCGTCACTCTGTTCTTTCCTTTGGGTAAATGTTCTCTATGCTGCGTTCCCATGGACATTGGTATAATTCCAGAAGGACTAGTTGTAGCCGTAGTATGTGGTTGAACTGCTTTATTCAAATTCTAAAAAATAAGAATACAGGAAAATTTGTAATCCTTACATTTCATACAAGATAGTGTACATCAATGCTGTCATTTTGCAATTTTGAGATTATTTCTTAAAGCCTGGTAAGTTATACGTTTAACATTTTTACCTTCCGTAAGGGAGGTTATGTTGTCTGTCTGTCTGTCTGTCTGTCTGTCTGTCTGTCTGTCTGTCTGTCTGTCTGTCTGTCTGTCTGTCTGTCTGATTCCGGCTTGGGCATCACCATAATTGTATTTTATTACTTTCGTGAAAGAGAGTTCTGAATAAAAAACGGCGAAAAGGGCGGAAAACATGATACTTATGGTTGCAAAATATGAAAACGTATAAAAAGTGTGAATAGGGTACATGTAGTAGATCATCGTCATCATATGTGACCGTTTATTTATGAGCTACTAAAAGTTTGAGATCACTTGTATTTATTCTTCACATAATTTTCCATGTACAGCAACATCTCCTTAGCTTGTCTATTTTCAAACCATATACTGTCATGTAGGCGTTATGATCAAACTTATTCTACTATGACCCTATTTGAAATAAAAAAAATTCAATTCCACATTTTTCTATTTTGACAAGGTAAATGACTGCTCCCAGGTTTTAATGTGGTTCGAAGCCATACAAATCAAGAGCAAACTATTTCAAGACCACCCATCCGCATCCAATCACTATTTCAGACCACCAGGATTTTCAAAGCCCAGTGATACAACCATGACCGCAGTTGTATAGAATGTGTAGTATTAGCAACACCGATGGCTATATTGAAATAACAGTTAGTTTTTCTCTTACAGCTGTCGCCATAATAAGTGAGACACCGAGCCAGTATTAAAATATTACACAAATAAAGCAAATTTTTAGAAATATGTCGTATATATATATTGTTGTTTATATTAAAGTTACCCGTATTATTCCTCACTATTCTCAGGACAATATTTCATTTTTTTTCACGTCTTCGCACAGAGATACCAATGTATTAATCTAGCCTCTCCCGCACTTTACCCCCACGGAAAATACAGCCACCAGTATCGACAGCGGTCATCCCACATGTCTCATGCATGTGAGAAAGATGCTAGCGTGTGAAATTTGTCAATCAGAATACTGCTTGGAAAACGAAATTTAAAGATGTCTACCGCTAAAGGGATGAGAGACGTTATAATCTGACTTTGGCTTGATAGTTTTTTAGTATATCTCAAATTTCAACCTCCACGAACACGCCAAAGGCCACCGTTCACTGTATAGGCAGACAGAGATCTAGAAGTACTAGTTCCATCGACTGTACATCTTGCCAAAAAGCCTGGAAGGAGACGCTTAGTGACAACTCCTACAGTGGCCGAGTATGTCGAATTTCTGAAGACTGGGAAACCAAAATATGACTGTTGCAGAGGTAAGGTCAGCACTGCTTCGAGAAGGAGTTTGCAATTGCGATGTTAACTCATTTAATACCTTCCACACGTAGGGTCTAATGTTTCGCCGCATGTACAACAAAGTCATCAAAATACCACAAGAACAATTGACGGAAAGAAGTGTAGTATTGTTCTTTGAATATATCGATATCATATATATCAGTCTACCCAAAATGGTGCGACAATACATTTCTTTCATGAAGGTAAAAGAAGGGGTGCAGAAGACGACTGGTAATCGGATGCGTGAATAACGACGCCATATCATCTCTGGATACAATAGAATTTCACTTAGACATCGTTAGTCATGCACCTTCCACAAAGCAGTTTACCCAAAGGCAAAAAATGACAATTGGTTCACACTTTTCACACATCCCAGATCGTGGTTGTAGACGTAATATGTAAACGTAACTCGTACATGCAGGCAAAACAGATATTAAAAAGGAAGTTATACTCACCCTATTGGATGACAATTGCTGGCTCATTTGTGTATGAGTGTTATCAAACCTGTTCTTCATGATAAACAGAGTTATTGTTATCGAACTTATCATTAAAACAAAAACAGCTTTCTGTAATACAGTCACCTCCATTGCTGCTTTATGAATTACTCAATGTAGCAAAATTAACATAATTGAGGGGTCATAGCTCAGCCTGTGACAAACAGCTGCTACGTATATAAGCTTATAGAAGGATATGTTGACTCAACACAACCTAAATATAAATGTAAAAGAAACTTGTTCTCAATATAAACAATTCAAAAAAAAGAGAGAACTTTAATAGATGCTCCCCGCAGAAAGGATGAAATATAGCGGTTGTTGTGTTGTTACAGGTCCATAACGGGTGTTTAATAGTTGTAAATAGTTTTGAGCACAGAATAGAAAAGTAATAAATATGGCAAACTTATTAAATTGTTATTTTAATAATAATAATTATGTCATAATCCGTATTGGAGTATGATTACAGGTATATCATATCGTCATTATGTTGCCATTATGTGGTTAATATCCGATACCTAATATGAATGGGTGCCATTTCCGCATTGTGGCACAAGTCGTATGATAACAAAGGGGGATATGATTATAAACTTTGATTTTACTGTAGTTCAAGTTTAAAACCGTATTTCTATGGAAGTGGCAATATGGATGAGGATTGGGTATTTATTGTTGAATCTTAATTTATAAGTCAATGTCATAAATCAATGTAAAACAACATATGATATGCCAAATCCTTGTTTGTACTAAATAAATTGCAAAAGACTGATAAAAAGAGTGATAAATATAAAAATGGTTGTTACAATAACAAACCTTATTACACATTTTGTTCAGCCTTTTTTGTGCTGTATAGATAGTTACAAAGACAGACCTCGCCTATGTTGTTTTTCACGTAGGACGCCATGATGAAATTGTTTCATAAATTAAAAATCTAAAATAAATACCCAATCCTCATCTATATGGCTGGCCACTTTAAAACGTTAAAAACGATATCATCAATAAAGAAAGCTTTTCTTTTTCAATACTTTATAAAATAAGTACAATTTCAACACTTAAACTGTGATTATTGTGGGATTTATATCACCCACCTACATAATTAAGTTGTCATTCAGCCGGATGAGCCAGTTGTGACATCTGCGTAAGCTCATTATCATACAAATATTTTTCAAAAGATGTATCACAAGAGGCCGCTGTACAGTGACGATGGAAAATTAAAATCAGTGTCCCTCATAGAACTAGCAGTATGAAACAGGTGTATTAAATAGGTCTTGGGATAGGGACGGAAGGTAGAGACTTGGAATGGTATTGAAAGGTAGACTGGTCCAAGATATAGGACAAATATGTGACAATGATTTCTAACCAAAGTGTTTTTGTTGATACTCTTGGAACACGTGGAAGACGACAAGTAACAACACATGCGACAAAAAAGTTAACATTTCTAGGAAACACAGTCTTGTAGATTCATGCATGGATGTACACTGTAGGCCCTAACTTCCATTTCAATTCTAACACATTCTGAATACACTTTGGTATAAACTTTCAAAGTATATTTGATAAGGAAGTGTACATTTTTAACTTCCAGGAGGGCCCTGGAGGATTTTTCATCATCCCCATTGTTTCAGCCATGCTCAATTCCATTTGACTGCTCAGTTTTTACACAATGAAACTGTCTGCAAACTCGATAACTTTCAATAAAACTGTCCGCAAGTTTGTTCACTACTTCAATGACTCTGTCTGCAATATTCATCTTTTAACTGTTACACAAATGACACTGTCAGTCAACTCATAAAACACATGTGCTGCCATGCATGCCTAAGACTTTGTGTTTACTTGCCACCTGTTTCTCCAGAGTATTACTATTAGTAGCTTACATTGCGTAGAATTCTTAATATTGCAAGTAATATAGTGGTCAAAGTGCAATTTCTGATCGTATGGCGTCATCATTTTTTTATTTACTTTTGAGCAATTTCTGCTCATCAGTTACAGAAGTAGAAAAACCAAAAACGTCACAAAGGAAACATGGTTGAAAATGTACCGATAGAAATTATATTGATATAAGAACAGAACGCAGGATCCCTGCCAGTCTTAAATATCTACCTAAATTGCAAAACTGCGTTGCATTTTCCATAGAAGTTTGAAGGCGGGTGTTTTTTCCCAATAATATGGCTTAATAAAACGAGCTCGCTCGTAATTCTCTATATAATGGACATTTGAGTATGAAATGAAATTCGTCCTCGACATCATTATTACAGTGTGGACAATTTCTCATATGCCTTAATGCACTATGATAACGCCCAGTCAATATGGTTAAATTGTGGGACGAGAGACGATATTTGGAAATCAATTTCTTATACAACTTGGTATCGGCTTACCCAAATCATACTGCAAGCGGAATGCATCATTCAAGAATTTATAAAATACACATTTTGGCGATGCATCAATTTGTGCCGCGAGGCTCTGTTGCGCTTCATCAAAAATCATTTGCCTAATAATAACCACAAGATACTTTTTATCCAGACACTGATTAGACATGGCCAAATACCGCTGAAACCTAAAGACAGTAACACCTGCTTAATATGAAATAACCAATTCACCTCGTTACCATTTTCTACTCTATCATACATATATTCATAACAACCTTTCAAATACAGATATCTGTGTCTAATAATTTACACCAGTAGCTTAGCTTATCATATGGTAAATTCCAGTATGTTTCATTGGATACCGACCAAGCTCCTGGTACACCATAGCATTACATGTAGCCTTCTTCACACCTAGTATTCGTTTACAAAAAATCTAAATAAACCCGTTCAATAATATGTCCTTTCCGCGTGCTTTCGACATAACAGTCAAATAATGACAACAATGTCTTGTGGTTCAAAGGTTTATTGCGATACATAGCAAACAAAGCCTTTCTACCTTGATCAGCTATTTGTTTTACAGCCATGCAAAAATCTGTTATTATAATATAGAAGAAGGCAAAGATATGTTAATATATCAATTACTAAGTATTTCAAGAATTTGACCATTGTAGACCCATCACTCAAAATTTCTCACCTTACCACTCTTCATGAAAACCATGAGCTTTGTTTGTTTGTTTTTTAAATAGGTTCCATTCACGGCAGTAAAACAAAGATAGTCCAACTGGCTTTGTAGCCCTTCAACATATTCAGAAAACAGTAAAAATCGTCAACATACATTGAAAGAAAAAGACCCAGGGATTTACAGTCAAAGGGAATACAATCGTTAGTCAAAAATCTCATTTCCAAGTCATCAATATACAATAAAAATAAAGTACGAGTGAAATACTTGCCTGGAAGCTAGTTACTGTGACACAAGACCTGACATTAAGTACACAGTCCGAATTATTTAACTATTTAAAATATAAAAGATTTTCCCCCTTGTACCTATTTTCGATAGTTTATACAAACATTTGTATCGATTTACAGAATCAAAAGCCTTCTTGAAGTCTATAAATGTACAATATAAACGTTTTCTATTTGACAAAAAATTTGCAATAAAATTGTTCAAAGCAAATATATTATATTGCATCCACAGCACTCAAGCCAGGCATAAAACTAAATTAAGCATCGGTGATAACATCTTGGGTCAAAGACAATGTAAGCAGACGTTGATTAATTACAGCTGAGAAGAGTTTACCTAAATGACTTACTAAATTAATATCACAATAGTTGCTGGGATCTTTGGTATCATCCTTTTTAAATATTGGTACCAGTACTGCTGCTGCAAATGAACTCGATTTACTCGATGTGGCATAATACATAAACTAGTGTGCAACTTGCCTGTCATGAATAAATGTTACAGACACAATTCAGTGTAGTAACAGGTGTGTAAAACAAAATATGATTGTCGATAACATCTAACCACCCCACCCCCACCACCACCACCACCACCATCTACCCCCCCCCCCCTAGACCACCACAACCACCACCACCACCATTTCGACCGTAACATCTAGAGCAACATAGTTCGAGGGTCTAGCAACGGGGGATAAGTGCCTGGTTAAGGGGTACAGGTGTACCGGGGGGGTTCAAATAAGAAGCACAAACTCTACAAAGATTCAAAAAGCAGCCAGGGCCCGGTCAAAAGTCTGCATTATCAACCAGACACTAGGGGTATATCTACATTCATCAGCCAAGAAATAAAAGTCAAAGGTTTCGAAACAAATTAAAATCGGCAACTTGGACACTACATTGTCAAAACATGGATTCAAAGGTTGCATGCGCATTCATAAACTATATAATACCTATAATGATAACATAAAGGAACAAGAGTCCAAAATCTACGATAAGTCGAAAGAAATGGTAGGGCCGAAACCTCGGTACATTACGATGTACATGCCCTTGCTATACGCGAGTACCACTGTGTCTAGTAGCTACATCTAATAGACTAGCTTCCATGCCAGGTGACATTGCCATGGTAATCGTAGTAGTATCACAGGATATGGTGTAAATCTTTCGGAATATTTGGAAGCTCTTGGAGTCCAACAGTTTTCATCTTACGAAGTCTTCGAGTATACTCCACGTAATATGACCAATTAGATGTCCTTGAACTTATGAATAAAGCAGCGTCTAGAATTAAAGGAAAAGTCGAGTCAGGCTTATTTATACCTTTAGTACACTAGAATTGATTATTGCAATCAACTTATACGGGAAAGACCAGCCAGACTTACTTCTGCCATTAGTACACTTGTACGCTATTGATTACTGCTATCAACTTTCAGGAAAGTGCAGGCAGACTTAATCCTGACTTTAGTACACTTGTATTAATTACTGCTATCAAATTCAATAATATCTTCGTTGGTACACAACTTTGAAATTTCGTAAACAAGCCCTACTAAAACACAGAGAGCATCTGGCATGCGATTGATATTTTAAAATTTGTTAATTATTTTCTCAATTTGGTATGATGAAATATAACTAATTTTTCTGTTGTTTTCTCCCTTTCCACTAGTTTCCTCTTTTTGCTGAATTATCCACTCTCATTGACTAAGTAAAGATATCTTGTTTATTCTTCTATCTTTAGTGAGCCTTTAGTAATTACAGGAGAGATTGTAAATCACCGGTCACTACACAAACGACATTAATGTCTGGACAAGGTTGGCACCCCATTCCACTTCTGTGTCTCCAATATCTTACTCTGGGTGGGTGGGGGCGAATATTTTGATTTTGCCAATTTTATTTTAACATTCACGGATTATTCTAAGCAACAGGGAAAGGATATTGTGATGGACAATGTAATTTGTACTATTATGACTTCTACTTTAGCTGTCTTCATAGTTGCAGCTTTAGTGGTTACTGCTGTCTTGATTATTTTGAGCAATGTGGAGGAAGGGACGATTTATTGATAAAATTAGTTTAGACCAACAATAAATTTTAGATATCTTTCTGACTCTGACTTGTCTGTACTTTCTGTCTGTCTGTCTGTCTGTCTGTCTGTCTGTCTGTCTGTCTGTCTGTCTGTCTGTCTGTCCGCTGTTTGTCTGTCTGTCTGTATGTCTGTCTATCTATCTATCAGGCTATTCCTCTCTCTCTCTCTCCGCTGTTTGTCTGTCTGTCTGTATGTCTGTCTATCTATCTATCAGGCTATTCCTCTCTCTCTCTCTCCGCTGTTTGTCTGTCTGTCTGTATGTCTGTCTATCTATCTATCAGGCTATTCCTCTCTCTCTCTCTCTCTCTCTCTCTCTCTCTCTCTCTCTCTCTCTCTCTCTCTCTCTCTCTCTCTCTCATTCAAAGAGATCTGAGTTAGAACTCCAGTCAAGGTTGAATTCACAATTTTCACTGTCTACTTACTTTCAGCAATTTCTTGTTCTATCAGAGATAATACATAGTTGTCGTCTTTATATTTCCTCACTGTTGAATTGATTGTCAACAGATCAGAGATACCATAAATTCTGAGTCTTGTTTGCTTGAACAGGCTTTCGATACCCTACAGTTAGAGAGTAGACATATTATGTATATAAATAAAGATGGTGATTAGTTTAATTCACGAGTGGTAGACCTCTTGGAACACCTCTGAAATTGTAGTGGTAATTAACATCACAATTAAATTTACTGAAACGTTTTCGTTTAATTGAAAAACGGTGTGATTTGTTAATTATTACAACCACTACACCACATTAACACGCGCACACACATACGCATGCATGCATGCACACACATGTGTAGACGCACACACACACACACACACACACTAGATGTACATCTATGTATGTATGTATGTATGTATGTATGTATGTATGTATGTATGTATGTACATGTTTAATGTATCACTTCTCACAAGTCAAATTCTCACCTGTTTATACATTGGCTTGGCTATGTAAAGACATCCTATATTGTGTTTTGACAACAAGTGTACAATATCATCGACAATCACTTGACTTGCGTTTTCTAACATCGCAGCAGCTCTACTTTTCCCACATTGCTGTAATCTCATCATGGGGCTGTTGGATATCGTGAACAAATTAATATATTGCCATATACATGAAAAGTGAAGTATGTAAGTTGTGATTTATTTATTTATTTGTTTATTTATTTATTTGTTCATTTATTTATTTATTTATTTATTCATTTATTCATTTATTTATTTATTCGTTCATTCTTCCATTCGTTCATTCATTTATTACGCTTAATACATGACGATATTGCACGTTAAACTTAGACTTAATACATACATACATACGATGGGGCAGAAGTGCTGTAAGGGAAGTACTTGGACACTGGAATATTTCATTCACCTGCAGTGGAGGTACGTGTTAATTATTCTCGAATAATATCACGGCTATTTACTCATTGTATTCACGCAAGCGTTCTGTTTTAAAGTTTGACCTTCTAACTGAGCAGAAAAGATAGCGCTTTACTGTCCTTCTAAATTGGGAATACCACCCCTAGCTGGATATAAGGGCATTTCGTGGTTTAACATCATACAAACTTCGAGCGATTGATAAGAAACACCATTGGAACTATTTTTCACCTTCGTTGTTGAGAGACGTACATACATACATACATACATACATGCATACATGCATACATGCATACATACATACATACATACATACATACATACATACATACATACATATAGTTCCATTTTGCCTCTTCAAAATTGCTCTCCTTTTTATATTTTGGAAAATGGCTTAAGCACAAAATATAAGAGGGGGGGGGGACATTTTAAAACTAATTTCAACCTATATAGTGGTCTGAGCTTGAACTCACCATTCTCCAGTTTTGTTCCGCCAGTGCAGAACGGCGAATTCCAATTTACCGTCACAAATTCTCTTTGTAACTTCGTCCGTCATCTGCCGTATATATGGGGCTCTTATAAGGGACTTGGCTAGAACTTCATCCAGATTCTCTTTGAAAGTCTGTCGAACTTCATCAAACGTCTTTCATAGGTTTCCATGGATACAACATTTTCTGGTAATTCAATACCACCGATAGTTGCCTTGGGCCAAAACCAATGACTAACACTTCCATTCTTACCCTTTAATTTACAAGTACCAAGTTTGTATATCGCACACAAATCTCTATTTTCATCTGACATTGCTGAATAACTTGAAACCATTTCGCCTCCTTTTATTTCGGAGCCACACATCTTCTTGTAAGTTTCCAATGATATAATATTAATAAATCTAGAGAGTCTGTCTATGTCAAAGGTTTCATTAAAAGTTCTTAATTTTGGTCCTGACCCCTTAACCCAAACTTGAGTTTTGTGTATAGAAAATGGAAGAACAACAATAGTACAATTATAATAAAGCGTAAAAGCCAGTGTCCACCGGAACTTGTTGTAGAGCTTTGACGGCCCTAATCGGTTTTCATATGCCGGCAAAACAACCATTCTTTCAGAACGTTTCGACGGATATTTTTGAAACTTGCTAATCAGTCCTTTATGCTCATATTTAGACTGTAAATGATGTACATCGACTTGGTTTGTAACATTGTAATTTCCCGTCACTCTGTTCTTTCCTTTGGGTAAATGTTCTCCATGCTGCGTTCCCATGGACATTGGTATAATTCCAGAAGGACTAGTTGTACCCGTAGTATGTGGTTGAACTTCATTATTCGAATTCTAAAAAGAATACAGGAAACTTTCTAAACCTTACATTTCATACAAGATAGTGTACATCAATGCTGTCATTTTGCAATTTTAATATTATTTCTTAAAGCCCAGTAAGTTATACGTTACGTTTTTACCTTCAGTAAGGAATGTTATCTGTCTGTCTGTCTGTCTGTATGTCTGTCTGTCTGTCTGTCTGTCTGTCTGTCTGTCTGTCTGTCTGTCTGTCTGTCTGTCTGTCTGTCTGTCTGTCTGTGTCTGTCTGTGTGTGTCTGTATATATGTATGTATGTATGTATGTATGTATGTATGTATGTATGTATGTATGTATGATTCCGCGGCAGGCTTGGGCATCATCAAAATTGTATTTTATTACTTTCGTAATAAAGATATTTCTGATTAAAAATGGTGAAAAGGGCGACAAACATGATACTTATGGTTGCAATATGTGAAAACGTATACAAAGGGTGTATAGGGTACATGTAGTAGATCATCGTCATCATATGTGATAGACCGTTTATTTTATTTTTGCGCTATTAAAAGTTTGAGATCACTTGTAATTATTTGTAACATAATGTTCCATGTACAGCAATGTGTCCTTAGTTTGTCTGTATACTCTCGTGTAGGCATTACCTTCAAACTTATTTCTATTGTGACCCTATTTGAGATAAAAATTCCACATTATTCTATACGACTGCTCCCGTGTTTTAATGTGGTTCGAAGCCACACAAATCAAGAGGAAACTATTTCAAGACCACCCATCTACATCCACTCACTATTTCAGACCACCGGGATTTTCAAAGCCCAGTGATAATACCATGATCCCGGTTGCATAGAAGGTGTGGTATACGCAACATCGATCGTTATATTGAAACAACAATTAGTTTTTCTCTAACAGCTGTCGCCATGATAAGTGAGACACCAAACCAGCGTATTGCGCGCAATGCTGTGCGGAAAACACCAATCTTGAAACTCACGTTTACTAGGTAATTTGCTGATGAAATTATTTTGGTCTCCAATCGCCAAAATAGTGAGATGCTCTGCAATATCAATGTTACACTCGTTATACTGTATCTACTAGTAGTACAGACCCGCGTTGGACATTCTATTTATGATATACATCGTAAAATATCACCCAAATAAAGCGAACTTTTAGAAATATGTTATATATATTGTTGTTTGTATTAAAGTTACCCATATTATTCCTCACTGTTCTCAGGTCAATATTTCATTTTTCACGTCTTCGCACAGAGATACCACTGCCTTCCCCCACACTTACCCCCACAGAAAATACAGCCGCCTGTATCAAGAGCGGTCATCCCACACTTTACCCGCACGAAAAATAGTCACCTGTATCAAGAGCGGTCATCTCACATGTCTCATGCATCTGAGAAGATGTTAGTGTGTCAAGATTGTCAAACAGAATACTGAATGGAAAACGAAATTTAAAGATGTCAACCGCTAAAGGAACGAGAGACGTTATAATCTGACTGTGGCTGGATGGTTAAATTTCAACCTCCACAAACACGCCAAAAACGACCGTCCATCGTATCGTCAGACGGAGAAGTATTCATATTCATATTCATATTATGTACAGCTTTGAAGGCTAAAAGCCTATGAGCCGATCAAAGGTAAAAAAAAATCAAATGTTCAACAGTCCATAGTCCAAAGTTCCACGAATAGTAACATGTATATAAATCAAACACTATCCAAGTTTATGTTAATGATGTATTTGTATTCAGCCCAGTGACTGTCTAGAGTGTTTTTGAAAGAGTTGATAGTATTCGCTGTAACAATTTTTGTTGCATCTGTCCCGCCAAAAAGCCTGGGAGGAGACGTTCAGTGACAACTCCTACAGTGGCCGAGTGTGTCGAATTTCTGAAGATAAATAAACCAAGTATGGCTGCTGTAGAGGTAAGGTAGGTCAGCACTGCTTCGAAATGGCGTTTGCGATGTTAACTCACCACCTCCCACACGTAATGTCTACCATAAAAGCAA
This sequence comes from Glandiceps talaboti, assembly GCF_964340395.1. NCBI lineage: Eukaryota > Metazoa > Hemichordata > Enteropneusta > Spengelidae > Glandiceps > Glandiceps talaboti. The sequence goes on along the minus strand of NC_135568.1, from coordinate 10,234,162 downwards.
TGTTTCGCCGCCACGTACAAATAAACTCATGAAAATACCACAAGAACAATTGACGAAAAGAAGTATGGTATTGTTCTATGAATATATCGATATCATATCTACTCTCAATGGTGCGACATTACATTTCTTTCATGAAGATGGGGTGAAGAAGACGACTGGTAATTGGGTTCAACAAAGCAGTTTACCCAAAGGGAAAACATGGTTCAATTATAACGATGTTGCGTAGACTATATTTTCCCTGATCTTGGTTGTAGACTTAATATGTAAAAGTAACTCGTACATGCAGGCAAAACAGATATTAATAAGTAAGTTATACTCGCCCTATTGGATGACAACTGCTGGCTCATTTGTGTATGAAACCAGTTATGAGTGATATGCCAGTTATCCATGGTAAACAGAGTTATTGTTATTGAACTTATCATTAACATAAAAACAGCTTTCCGTGATATAGTCGCCTCCATTACTACTTTGTGGATGACACAATTTGGCGAAAATAAAATTGCGTAGTCTTAGCTCAGCCTGCGACAAACAGCTGCTACATATACACAGTATATGTTGACCTCACATAATCTAAAAAATCTTCTCAATATAAACAATTCAACAAAAAGAGAACTGGAATAGATGTTCCTCACAGAAATGATGAAATATAGAAATATGTGTTGTTACAGGTCCATACCGGGTGTTTAATAGTAATAAATAGTTTAAATTTTGAGCACAGAATAGAAAAGTAATAAATATGACAAACTTATTAAATTATTTTATTAATAATAATTATGTCATAATCCGTATTGAAGTATGATTTAATGTACATAGTGTGACCATATTACAGGTATATCATATCGTCATTATGTTGCCATTATGAGGTTAATATCCAATACCTAATATGAATGGGTGCCATTTTCGCTTTGTGGCACGAGTCCTATGATAAGAAAGGGGGATATGATAATAAACTTTAATTTTACTGTAGTTCAAGTTCAAAACCGTATTTCTATGGAAGTGGCAATATGGATGAGGATTGGGTATTTATTGTGGATTCTTGATTTATAACACAATGTCAAAAATCAATGTAAAACAACATCTGATATGCCAAATCCTTGTTTGTACTAAATAAACTGCAAAAGACTGATAAAAAGAGTGATAAATATATAAAATGGTTGTTACTGTACATACAATAACAAACCTTATTACACATTTGTTTAGCTGTTTTGCGCTGTATAGGTAGTTACAAAGACAGACCTCGTCTCTGTTGTTTTTCACGTAGGACGCCATGATGAAATTGTTTCATAAATTAAACATCCAAAATAAATACCCAATCCCCATCTATATGGCTGGCCACTTTAAAACGTTAAATACGATAATATCATAAGTAGGCAAAGCCCATAAGCTCGCGCAGGGTAGATACATTTGTGACCGGCTGCCTTGGCCAGGGTTTATACACTTGATTTGGGTCATTTTCCAGGGGTATTGACCATCAAAATTTATTTCATTGAATGACATCTAATTCTCTGACATGGACGAGAAGTAAATAAAGTCAACACTCTATGCAGTTGTTGGTTTCAAAAAACATCATAGCCATTAGATTAATATTGTTCATTTTCAATCAGCCAACTTATCATAGACCCTCCATCAACGTACGTTGGTCTTTGGACAAATGTCAGTTTGTTGACGTGTTGCCGAACATCACGATTTCTCAATTCAACTCGACGATTTGGGAAATTAAATGTTACTGTACCAACAAACATAGGAAAGTAGTTATTCTTTTTCGAACATGTAAAAAAATCAATTATCGACAATATAAATGTCAAAACCACACTTCCACAACCTGGAAATTAAACTGCGCTATGTCATCAGTGGTCGTATCACGTACTGCCATGCGTCAAACTTCCAAATAGTGTAACAATTAAATTTCTCCTTTTTTTTCCTGCATAGACTCCTGCATAGTATATACGACGCGCATGCGTACTAGTCATTGAGCCGCTATGCTGCGCGAACTATTTTATCAATAAAGGTGGCTTTTCTTTTTCAATATTTTATAAAATAAGTAAAATTTTAATACTAATTGTGATCATTGTGGGATTTATATCACCTATCCACATAAGGGTGACCTTTTTTTGTGTTTCTCATCTCAGTGGAATAGTCAGGCGGGGCGGGCGGGCGAGGGAAGAAAATCTGTATTTTTCAGTTCTATTCTCTGTCCTTTCTGTCCTGTCAGTCTCTCTACAACTTCTTTTCTCTTCTCTTTATTGAATTCCTTGTTACAGGTCTCTTTCCTTCATTTTAATTAGCAAGGTTGACAAGTCCGTAGAACAACTTTGTAAGAAGATGAATACTTATCATCCTGATGGGTGTATATCTGTAGCCATGAACTATTGTATGATTTTATCAGGAGTACTAATACATTCGTCCTATTAATCAAAGTGGCATTGACATCGCTAAGAATTTTTTCAAGCTTCCAATTTGAACTCTAGTATGTAACTTTTTTTAGGAATGCAGTATGACTCTCATAATTTTGAAAATGATAGAAATATTCTGAGCTATTATTACATTGCAGCAAAATGTACCACACGACGGCATTAATTTCGAGCCCTGTCCCTCATCAAACCTCAACGACTTCAGCCATGAAAGATACATGCTGTTTCGACGTAACAAGGGGTGGGGGTGGGGGTGGGGGTAGAAGGCAGTGTTCTGCCAAGGTTTCCAACAAGTGGGGACAAAGGCCCCTTGGTTGCAAAAAGTGGGGTCATTTGACAGGGAGTGGGGTCAATTATTATTGTCTATGAAATATTCATATATATTACCTCAGACCACTATAGAGATACTGTGGTCCTAGATACTCCATTACACATAGACTATTACCTAACAACATAAAACAATTCCATTCATAATAACAGTTCCTAGTGAGCTGTTTTTTGAAAATTGTGTACTACACATTACACCTCAGAAAAAGAAGGCAATTAAGATTATGTAATTCAAAGTCATTTCTACAGAGTATATTATAAATTGTTTAGAAAGATTGGACAGCCAGGTAGTCACAATTTTTAATCTGAATATCAATGAATAGCAGTGCTCAAATTTATAAGTCCTTTTTTTTTCAGACAAGGACAAAGAACAACTTCAAAATAAGTCACAGGGAACATATGATTGAATAAAAAATAAAAATCCCTGACTTTAAAAAGTACCAAATGTGAACAAAAAACTTACAAATAATACAGTCAAACAAACTTTGAAATAATTTATTTTTTATCAATTATCGTTACTATCTGTGTATCATGATTTGGTCCTGCTATATCAAATGACAGCATTAGTTACATACTGTAAACTTGATACTAGAAGATGACATTAGGTGTCCTTGAAACTCAGAAATAGTGAACTAAAACTATCAACAACGTCAAAGTTAGGATGCTTTGTAAATACAATTGTAATTATTTTCTGATTTGCACAACAAGTTCATTCTTCATGTCTGACCGGGCGCACATCCATCGGCCGTCTATATGGCCATGGAAGTATAACCCTGAATTATGGCCACGCCAGTGATCACGCATTGATTCAGTTAGTGCCCAACATTCACATGTGTCACTGTCAACATCATGCAACACGATCCCCTAACACAGCTTTTTCGGAATCAAAATACACATGTACTCATTTTGTTTCCATTAATCTAACCCGTCAACAAATGAAAATCACAACCTGCAGTCCCATCAATTTGGTTTACTAAGGCTTCTGACACAGGCACTCGAATCAATGTGTATGATTTAAAAAAAAATATGTATGTAAATAAGACTTATTTACATACAATACATATTTTTTTTCTACACATTGATTCGAGTACCTGTGGCTTCTGAGCTGTCACAGTGTGGCAGATAGATGTTCCGATTTCCGGTAGCAAGTTCAGTGTTTCGCACAGGTCTGTGAGTAGGTCAGAGGTCGCGACAGTGACGGTAGACAAAACATGAGACAGAGATGTCCATTTCGACGTCTCATCTACTCCCTCTAATGTTTCAATTAGTAGATTAAGTTTATCAAAGTTGATCTTTTTGTGGCATTTTTTATGTTAACAATAGAATGTATCGTATATGAGTGTCAACAAAACTTTCCCTTACGGAGTCAGTATACTTCTTGTGGGATTGACGTCAGGGCCTGGCCTTGAACTTAGATAATTTTGATGTCTGCCGTAAAATGAATGCGCCAAAGCGACGCAAGATGGGAAAATTATTACCAGTTGTGACATCTGCCTCAGCTCACAATCATACAAAATATTTTTCGAAAGATGTATCACAAGAGGGCGCTGTACAGTGACGATAGAAAATGAAAACTTGATCAGCGGCCCCGGCTGCAGTATGAAACAGGTGTATTAAAATAGGTATTGAGATAGGGACGGAAGGTAGAGACTTGGAATGGTGGAGATCATTGAAAGGTAGACTGTTCGAAGATGTTGGACAAATATATGAGAGAATGTTTTCTGACCAAAGTTTTTTTTTGTTTATACCCATATGGAACACGTGGAAGAAAAAATGCAGAGGAGAGGCGATCGTTGTCTATGTGGAGTCCCGTGTGGAGGTCTAGGGCTCGCAATACTATACACAGGCTATATCGTTGAAGACACGAATTGAGGAAAGTGTATCGTGAGGACATGACGGTGATGCAGCACGCGTACCATGGGTGAAACGTCCGGGTGAAATGTTGTAGTATTACGAGCGCTATTAAATCACAGGGAATCACAGAAACAAAAAGTTTTGTAACACACGGATAGTTTTTGCAAACACACGGACTTTTCAAGTAGAGTAGAGTAACACAGTGGAGTTGTTTTTATTCATTTATAGGCCTAAACCAAAATAGATTATATTATAATTTCTCATCCATACACAGCCATTTTAATATTAGATAGTAGAATGTAGTTACACGGTAAATTACAAACGGTTGCTACGTTTCAATCCGTCTACTACGCACCTTGATCCCACTTTGTTTCCACTTTGATGTTGTACATATTGTAAATTTATACCAGTCGATAAATAAGAGTTATTTTATGTGACTGAAGTCTAAACTATTCGGATAGGATATCTTAGAAATTCAAGCTTGTATGGAACTTGGCTAGGCTGAGACGTAAATTGCATTGAGCTAGGCCTAGCCTATATTGTGACGATAGTTGCCACATTCTATGTGACGTCAGAAGATACTGTACCAGTATCTAAGTCAGTACAAGGTAATGACAAGCACACTGTTTACATCCTTGTAACACCCTTCCCACCCCAAAAGGCGAACATCGCACATGCGGTGATGTTACCCCTATGCAAATGGTATGTCCCGACTTTTGACAATTTCAAAAATGGCGGCGGCAAAACAGTGAAACTCCATATGTTGTCGATCTAGCTGAAGAACATCGTCTGTCTTTCTCAGGACTATACACATCAGGTAAGAATCGACAGCTGATCTATAAGAAATTCCTTAAACCTAATGACATTTTATAGCTTCTAGGAGATTAACGCGCTTAGTGATTTTGCTGTTGATCCTTCGGTCTTCATTATTGTGCCTTGTAAGCATCGGAACCTTGGGATAACATGTGTCCTTCAGAATAAAAGTGCTAGGGGTGCCGTAGGTCTGTCCCTCAGCATCATGGGGAATATTGTTTTGTACATGTTGATAAGTACAGTTCTGTGCATTTTCCATCATATGTTGCATATCGGGGGAATTTGTTGTAACATGTCATGATGAAAGTTATTATGTAACGCGGAAAGTTTTTTTTACCGTGGATACATCAACACTGTTTTGTAGCTAAGGTCACGCGAGGCTCCCTAAGTTTCAGAGAGCAATATAGAGTACGGCAGTAAGCGCGAGTGATATACTGTCCATATGCGTTGACGTTGAGAATCTAAGCAATGATTCACTCGACCTTTCCACCAGCCTTGATGAAAAAATGAGACCGTAACCATGCCGTAAGTTTCCACTGTAGTATCTGCTGAGATGGATTACCATAATTCTAGAAAGCAAAACTACTGGTAATACTATTAACTTCGCTGCATGCATCAGTTCCTTAGAAATATATTTGGCATTTTCCCGCGCGTTACTGTATGTAAATAAATAAACAAACGTATATTACTTTGGACTACCCACCCATTGGAAATACTGTATTTACAATCGCTACCGCCACCGATTACTAATATATATTCACGTAGCCCGAAACAAAAGACCTTCTCAGGTCACAGTTGTTGACAAATGAGTATGTGCGAAAACAAACACGTGGCGTGGGTGAGAAAGCTCCGAGACCTTTGACAGTCGATCACACAAGTGAGAGTGAATAATTCCATCATTGCACACATTGAAAACTTGACAGATTCTCGAGTCAAAAGGCAAGTTCGATTTTTTTATATTGTTGCTGTCAGATTAGTAGCTGACGTACGTACTTCTATAGCGGGGAGGGTGACAAACGTCCAGTGCCGCACAGTTGTTGCATCATCCATTCATTTTCTGTGTCACCGAGCGAAGGAATGTCACGCCACTCTTCGAATTCAAAAGGAATTGATGTCGTCCACATGGTATTAGCAATGGCGTATCTAGGGTATGCTTACGAGTTAGAAATGAACGATTCTTGCCTGAGTAAGAAGCGGGGTTGTAAAAACATTGTAAGAGTGCGAGGACTCGGTGGAGTGAGCTCTAGGTTTAATTCTACCTCCATGTTGTTTTGATGGATTTATGATAGAACATGTGTTTGTCACTTTGTGTATGAAAGTTGTACTTAGCGCGCAGAGTCCAACTTCAAAACTATTTATGTGGGAAATAATGTTGAAGATTGATTTTTCAACTGAAAAAATGAAACATCAACAATATGAAAATGAATACAAATACACCAAGTGTTTATTAAAATAGAACGACCTTCTGTTAAAGATTCCATGCAAATATAAAGAGGGTAACATGGCGTTTGAAATGAGGTCATGGCTGGTGACCTGATTACATGTCTAGCCATATTTTGAATGTTATTAAATGCATCTCTCAGATATTCAGTTTTATGACTTGTTTTCCTTGAAAAGCCTTCTGATAGCCAAACTTGAAATTTGCATAACAAAAACATTTTGTTTTGTGATGCAAATAAGTGGTATTTTAAAGGATGGAAACCACAGAATTTAAGTTTAACACAGTTCAAAATCATTACTGTACAGGTGAGTACACATGACTAACAGCCCACATTGACCTTGGACATGTACATAATGATATACATTGTTGACAACTGCATCCTTCCAGATTTCTGGTTTGTCCTGGGCAGTATACAAATGTATATGAATTAGTCTGTTTCACAACAGGCTATTTTTAATCATGTGGTTTATTTTATTTCCCTGTTCATATTATCACAGTGGTGGTTACCATAGAGATACGGTGTATGGCCACCTCTCTGGATGAGTTCATTATTACTGTGGAAGCCTATGTAATTATTGACATACTTAAGGTCAAGTTAAACTTTAACCATGGAATTTAATAAATACACCAGTTCAATGACATGTTGCATTGACATGGCAGATATCAAAACCTACATATGCTACAAGGTACATATATGTGCACATTTCATGTATGTATGCAGTTATTAAAATTGGGGAAAAAAGCAAAGAAATTATGAACAGGAGAGTATGGATTCCAGGCTACAAATAGCCATGGGCTATATTGTGGAACAGGACAGTATGGATTCCAGGCTACAAATAGCCATGCTATACTGTAGAACAGGACAGTATGGATTCCAGGCTACAAATAGCCATGCTATACTGTAGAACAGGACAGTATGGAGTCCAGGCTACAAATAGCCATGCTATACTGTAGAACAGGACAGTATGGATTCCAGGCTACAAATAGCCATGCTATACTGTAGAACAGGACAGTATGGAGTCCAGGCTACAAATAGCCATGCTATACTGTAGAACAGGACAGTATGGAGTCCAGGCTACAAATAGCCATGCTATACTGTAGAACAGGACAGTATGGATTCCAGGCTACAAATAGCCATGCTATACTGTAGAACAAGACAGTATGGAGTCCAGGCTACAAATAGCCATGCTATACTGTACTGTACGTAGAACAGGACAGCATGGATGCCAAGGTAATACCCAAGCTGCCTACAAAATTTATTTACAGAAATTGTGAAATCTTTGATCGAAACTATTCGACTGGTACTTGCCAAATGGGAATCATGTGTATTTTGTATGAAAATAATAAAACCTGACGTTAACATATACAGGTATCAATTTGAGCATTAGTTGGCCACTTCCTATACTGAATACTGAAATATAAATTACTCTCAATACTCTGGTAATGGAGGCTTCGGTTTACTTAGACACAAACTAATACTATTTTTTGTTCAATATGGTAGATTCCACAATAGTTTTAGTTTGTGGACCCTGATTACCAGCATCGTAATATGACTTGAAATTATGATACCACAGTTGCCTGGCAATGTACAGTATGGCACTTCATTACACATAGTACCAAAAAACCCTAATGGTCTGTTCTCTGTTTCTACTGCCAGGAAAACCATTGTTTACCTGACAAAAATAACTAACTGCATTTGATAATTCATATTATTGCATCAGAAAAAAAAGGCTGTTTTTATCTACTCGGAAGGATGTGTGTGTTTCGTACATGTGAGTACTTGTATAGTACACGTGGTGCTGATAACCATGTGCAGGGTATAAACCATGTGCTGGGAAGTCGTTGTAAATCATTGCATCATGCTTGAAGTATAGTTGACCTCAATACCCCAACTGATACTCCATCCATCCATCCATTCATTCATTTGGTGCGATATGCTTCAGTGCTTGTTTTGTGGTTTTCAATGTTGATCAATCATTCTCAAAACAGCCAACTGTAGATCTTGGGTGATTTGAGATGTAGATAAGGTAGTGTTTATGTAAAGGCTTGGAGATTGACCTGACATGACACCGCTAATGTTGACCTAACTGACAGTTGACAGCTGCTTAAGTCATTTAGTAGAGAGAGAGAGAAGCACATGGCTGCTGAACGAAGCAGAGTTCTGTAATTCATGTATTTATACACAATTCAGGGGTAAGATTATTACAATTTCTTCATAACCTTCCTCTATATTTTTTTCAGCAAAAGTGTTACGATCTATGTAACTAGCTGTGAGGTATATACACATAATGCAGACACAATCAATGACAAGTTTTTTCTCTGAATCCTGAGTACTGAGGACTTGATTATAGATATTTTGTCAACTGTTTAATCAAATGGAGATCTTTCTATCATTGTTTTGCGTATGTTATAGCCATGGAATACATGTAACTTTGCCCTTAAAACTTCACTCAGCATGTCACCTGTGTATAAATATTTGTACACCTACCGATATTGTAAACACAAGGAGACCGCAAATCCTGTGTACCAATATCCTGTGTACCACAAATCCTCTGCAGCAATGTACATTTATATACCAATATTGTAAACACAAGGAGACCACAATATCACAAGGAGACCGCAAATCCTGTGTACCACAAATCCTGTGTACCACAAATCCTCTGCAGCAATGTACATATGTATATACATTGTATGTATAAGCCATTACAATCCATAGAAATAAACAAATTGTAAGATGTGATTCTGGAAATATATAATGCTCTGAGAACTCTAATCAGATACATCAATGTTAAAACTCAGAGGTTAAATGTATATGGGAGAGTTCCATAATTGCCAGAGACATGTTTTACCAATTGTTTGTTTTTGTTGATAACCACTTGTAATGTATGGAATAGAATATTGCATCTGTTAAGAAAACTACATTTCTTCATTGGAATTTTTGCAATAAGTATTTGGTGCTAAAACAAAGTAGTAATTGTGTAAACTGCACTAATAATAGTTAAATAAGGTTTATACGAAAGTTTAAACATTAGGTTTGATAAACGATGTAATATATAATATCTTTTAACTCTGCAGAATGTCTTTCCTTTTGATAAGCGCTGATTTTATGAAAGTTGTCAGTGCCATAATGTATGATGAAAGCTCAGATCATCTGTACAAAAGTTCATTCTAAGTTAATGGATTTAACTTTGTATTGCACTGAAATTTGGATTTGGTGAGCTAATTATATTTCGGTGCAATACAAAGCTAAAGCCATTAACTTATACTTGTAATGTAAAACTAGAACTGTTTCTACCTCTAACTTCTGAATTGAATTGACATTCCAGCAGTGTTGCAGTCAGAGGAGGTTTTTGAGTCATTTGACACACATTTTTTTGACCTGACTCACAGTTTTGGAAGTGATGGGTCATAGATGACCCACATTAAAATGGTATGCAAATATGTTTAGCAACATGACCACACCTATAGCAACAGCCAAATGATTGCGTATTTTGCATAGATAACAACAGGGTTGGATAGGCAACTGCATAATCATTATTCAGCAAATATCTAGCCTGGATCAGCATGTGGGTAAATATTTTTAAAAACTGTACAGTTATGCTACAACGCCATTGGCACTTTTCTTACATGTATAATTTCCCCAAAAAATCTATGATGACCCAGAAAAATGATAGTCTCGGGACACTATGTCCCACTCTTTCAAAAGGCTGACTGCAACACTGAATTCCATAGACATGACACGTACATGTGTACATGTAGCAACTTCATTTGACATTACAAGTTTTGGTGTCCTAAGTATAATTACTATCTAGTGACTTACAAGAAAACTTGGTATTTGTCATTTTGACCTACAACAAATTAAAACAATTTTCTCTTTCATCACTGGATGTATGTTGTATAAAGTATGTCAGAAAAATGTACCAATTTATCATGTTATTTGTTATGTCATTTACTCTCCTTACAACAGTTTGACTTTGTAGGAATATGTATGGATGGATGGATGGATGGATGGATGGATGGATGGATGGATGGATAGATAGATAGATAGATAGATAGATAGATAGATAGATAGATAGATAGATAGATATATATTATATAGATTGATAGATATTAGAGATAGATAGATATTAGAGATAGATAGATAGATAGATAGATAGATAGATAGATAGATAGATCAGTGTTTTATTTAAGGGCGGTAAGTAGGTAAAATCTACCAGGGTTCCCACATCATTTTACCGGGGTTCCCCACCTAAACTATGATACATTGCATGGGAAGCACTACCAGTTTTACCTCTTTCCCCCTTTCTGTTACCGGGGTTCCCAAACCTTAGCTTAACACTGCAGATAGATAGATAGATAGATAGATAGATAGATAGATAGATAGATAGATAGAAATGTAGATACATGTAGATAGATGACAGACAGACAGACAGACAGACACTGACTGATTCCCTGTATAGAACTTAAATTTCTGTGTGAAGAGATAATTCTAGGAAGGGAATGAGGAAATATTACATTTATGCATTAAAAGATTAACTCTATTATAAAATGGGGAAGTAGAGTATTATGTTTGTGTTTGGACTTCCTTGCTTTCATATTTATTTGTAGTGTATATACATGTATTTATATTCAAGTTCTGTCCAGAATTATGGTTCTATCCAGTCATTTATTTAGTTAAACAATTATACGTGTATACATTGATAAACACAAAAATATTCTTTTATGTATCTTTATTTTTATCTACATGATTATTACGCTGATCTTATTTTCGTCATGTTATTTAATGTCGATGGATGGATGGATACTTACATACGTACGTACGTACGTAGGTATGTAAGTATGTACATACATTAAGTTCAAATAATAAAAAATATAAATATAAATAAATAGATAAATAGACAAATAAATAAATAAATAAATAAATACTAACAATCACACATATTATATAACACATATCTACATATATGAACAATCCATGTCACTTTATTCTTACGTTTTGTCCTTGGAGATTGCCAGGATAGAAAAATGACATTTCTTAATAAAATGAGGTATACTTCAGAGTTGGTGCTTTTTAGGGATGATTACACAATGTTACACAAGCTCAAAAAATGAACTTAGTTCCTTTACACCATAACCCCCCCCCCCCAATGAATGTTCATAAATGCGATATCGACACGTTTAGGTATGATGTAAAAACCATGGTGAAAATTGCAGCAGCCACATTACTGTAAATGATACAATGTAACATGTAGTCTGTAAGGTACGCCATGACGGTGCACCCTCACACATCGGTAAACCTCTACCACGTCGTGTGAGAGGCCAGTGAGGGTGAAACGTCACAATGTATCTTACAGTCTATGTAACATGGTAAGCACATTAAACTACAAACCAGAAACCCACTGTATGCTAATATCACATCAGGAGTACTTTTAATCAACTTATCAACATCTCAGTAGTAAACTGTTATCATTGAAGGCATGAAAGTTTTAAAACTTTTTCCGAAGGGCAAAAATGAGTTCAATAATCAGAATGATAAGCATCTTGGTACAAGAAAATCGACTATTCAGGTTTACAGCATATTAGTGGCTTTACATACATTACATGAATGGAAAAAATTTGTGCATTTTCAGCTAAAATAACTCTAGCGTGGAAATAACCATAGTCACAGCAAAACATGCAAACCATGTCTTTGTATCACTTATGAATTTTCATATGACTCTTGTGATATTTCTTTGACTTGAATATATTCCCACACACCATGCAAGGGAAAACTTCTTGACAATGGACCCTATCCATGTGTTCTTTCAAGAGCTGTTTACTTCGGTAAGATTTCCCACACTTGTTGCAACAAACGATGTTACTTTCAAACTCATGCAAATGCTTGACGTGTCTATGCCAACTTGTCCTCAAGTGAAATACTTTATTACAATATTTACACTTTAATGGTTTTTCATTTCTATGCATACGCAGATGATCTACTAAGATCCATTTATATTTCATAGTCTTGCCGCAGTATTCACACTGATATATTGACCCTTGAGTTTCTAACTTCTGATGTTGTTTAAGTGCTTCTATCAGTGGAAATGTTTTGCCACATTTTTCACACTGGAATGGCCTCTCTTTACCATGAATCCTTTTTACGTGATTATCCAGCTGCAACTTACATCTGAATGCTTTTTCACATTGCTCACATCGAAATGGTCGATCAGTAGAATGAGTCAAAAGATGATATTCTAGGCTTGTTTTACTTAAAGTCTTGTCACACACAGGACACACACAGTTTTTTCGTGGTACACGTGTCCTCATTTTACCTTTCAATATATTTGCTTTTTGTGAGCACGGATGTTCCCCTGAATGACATTTCATGTGACACTTCAAACTCTTTCTATACTTAAATGTTTTACCACATTCTAAACACACTACACCATCTTTTGGCACGGAATGAATACGTTTATGACGAGTCACATCTTCTTTTCTGATAAACTGCTTTCCACAGATGTCACAGATATGCCTCTTCTCTGTACTATGCCTTGCCATGTCACACATACATACATACATACATACATATCTACATACATACATGTACATACAATGTACATATGTACGTACGTACGTACGTACGTACGTACGTACGTACGTAAGTACGTACGTACGTATGTATGTACGTATGTACGTATACATACATGTACATGCATGCATGCATACAATGTACATGCATATCTCCATATGTACATACCATAGGTACATGTACGTACGTAAACTACATACACACACACACACACACACACATACACATACATACATACATACATAAATAAATACACGTGTACATCTATAGATGTTTATTAATCAAAGGACATGATTTATTTTCAGAATCATCCACTTTCAATTTCCAGCGTTATTAATTATACACAAAATGTATGTCCTCACCTTGCTAAAAGCTTTGTGATATTGATGAGCCACCACTTGGAAGTTGTCGTTTGGTTTTCTTAACGAATTTGTATTTCATTCACTCAATGTCATCAGGAATACAAAATAGGATTTCCGTTGTATTAATATTTGATTAGCCGTATGATTTCCACCGAGGCTTGCTTCGCCCGAGGTTTATCTCTGCCTTCCCTTAGGCTTCAATTTAATGCAAGTTGTAGATTGTGATACAATTGCCAATCAATAGATAATAATATGCTTGAGAACAACTGAACAATTGTGATGACGGTAGTTGTTTTGTACAAATGCAAACAAATCAATCTAATATTCACTTTAACTATGGAATTGAGTCTTTGAAATGAAATATCTTGAAAACAGGTCAGCGAATTAGCCTTGTACTATTTAATACAATACATGTACATTGTATGCATACCATGATATAATATTACTGCAGTAGGATGGTGTCAAATTATGGCTTCAAGTCCAAGTGAATATTATTATCTTTTAAGTACCAATATTCCCTTTATTCCAATGATAGAATGCATCTCAGATCATAACGTCTGTCTGTCTGTCTGTCTGTCTGACTGTCTTGCTTGCAGGCTGACTGTATCTGTTCGTCTGTCTGTCTGTCTGTCTTTCTCAGTTTCTGTCTGTCACGCTGTGGCAAGCTTGCAGGCTGACGGGCTGGCTATGACAGGCTTACGAGCTGACTAGTTTGTGTCTGATATTGTCAGTCTATCTGTTCATCACTTTCATTCGGAATTACTTAATGTGCATGTGTGTCACTTGATGTTTCTACATGCCTACCATATTTGCATTCAGTTTATTTGAATCATTAAATTCTTGGTATGTGTTGAAATGAATTCTGTATTTTCAGTGCAAATACATGATACAGTTTAAATTGGCTTGCATCTACATGATGTAGTGTGGTGTAAAGGTGATTCACTTATCGAGTTCATCATGGACTTTTTGGTATATACTTGTAGTTATGTATGACGGAAGTTGATTGAGTTTTTGCCAAACTAATAACGCTTGCTGAAATCATGTGTATCTGATGAATTTAAAAGTATATTTGAGTAAGTCATCACGGATGAGAGGAAGGTTAATAAAGCTTAGTAACGTTAGTGGATTGTCATAAGTGGTTTCAAACAGGAATAAATTGTGCGTCAAGGAATGATTCAAGCTTTTTTTTATACTCATCTAGTGAACATTTCAACAATGACATTCTTACTATCTTACTGGAAATGAAATACCCACATTAAATACATTTAAGGCTGATTTATGTATCATGATATCGGAGATGCAAATATTGAAAAAATTTTGATGAATGTCTTTCTGTCAAAAAAAAGAAGTTTTATGTATTTTGTGTTCTTACGCAAACACAATTTATTTTATTTTATTAGTTAGCAGTGTACACAATTTGATGACATCTTGTAAAAAAATATGTTCCAAATTCTGAAATATGCAGTAAAAAGGAAATGGCCTATTTGATAAATATACTGAAATATTGTCTAAAAGGTTATTTTTAAGAATATAATTGTTGAATCATTACTTATTATTGAATTGATACTAAAATTGTGGTACTTTCTCACCAAAATTGTTTGAAGAAAAAGTTTTTACTTTTCTTAGGAATTTTGTCACATTCACTTTCCAATTATATGTGAGACTTGAATCATAGAATTGTTACTTTGTGAATTGATTCCAAGATTTTGTAATTCTAAATTATTTTGTTGACTTCAGGTGATTGGATCTTTATTTTCCTAAAATTGTAGAGCAAAAAATTAACAGGATTTGGATTATTTCATATTTTTTTACCAATTTTCTTCTGTTTTGAAACCGTAGGAAAACTTGAATTCATGTAAGTGTCTTTGAATTGCATCATTAGTGACTTGTGTTTGAAGAATTGGGAGAAAATATCAAAATGTATCAAAACCTTTAGATTTTCTCCTATTTTAGGGTTGCAATCGAAGACCTTATTTAAAGGAAAAATAGTGACTTCACACGTTTAAAAATCATGTAAATTTACCCGATCTCATCGTCTTTTGCCGAGTGCCTAGAAAGTGACATTTAGGTTTGACAATAGATTTAATATATGCATATAAAATGGATGTTCTTTTTTTTTTTTTAAAAAGACTCAATATAACGGAAGTATAGATTTCAGGAGTTTTCCTTCTTTATTTACCGTAACCCTGAAACAGAGAAATATTTGATTGACAGCTGATCATCGTACACGCAACTCAACCACCCCTACTGTATAATGCACTCTACCACTGTTCCCGTCAATTTTCACATTCTTTGAAAAGCCAATCTTTGCCAATTTGTGAGTGAAGCAGAGAAAGGAATCGTAAAACATTGCAGGAAATGAGTATATATTGAAGGCAGGCAGCTCTCCTAATAAGATTTCAATCAGACTCTTCTACACAAGTGAACATATGTGTACTTAGAAGATCCGTATATGGATTGCATGTCAATGCATACCTACTCGTGGGAATTGTACTTGTGAGTATTTCTCATATATTCAAAATCATATAACAAGTATATATTGTAAGAATTACATAAACGTGAACATTTCAAAACCAAAGTGTACGATAACGCATACTTCCGTACAATTGAAAATTACTCGTACTGCACAAAATCATTGTATGCAATGTAACGTATAATTACTTGTGAGTTTCTCTTACACCATATTCAAAATCATGAAGTGTAAAAATGACAAGTTAATGTATAATGTCTTCTAGTTACATACACTTGTAGGAATTGTATATACCTTTCAAAAGCATGGCGTGAATGATGTACATGAAACATAAAATTACTTGTGAGAATTATTCGTATCATGGAGTATGTGATATAAAGTATTAATTACTTGTACCATGTTCAAAATCATGGTGTCACTATAGGATAATTGTATTGTACCTACATTGTACTTGTGGGAATTACATGCACCTTATGCATAATATGTACTGAGTTAATCATGAGAATTATTCGTAGAAAATCACAGAGTACATGTGACATTGTATACCAGTAGAATTACTAGTAGTGTCATACTTTTCAAAATAATGTATATCATGATAATTATCATTCGATATGTACCATAGATTACTTGCACTGGTGTATACGCATACTGGTATTTTCACTGCAGTGTTATACCGAAAACATTATTACATACCTGCATGCAAATGATACACAAATGAGAATGCGATCTTTCGCTACACATGAAATCACATGATCACACTGTATAATTTTTATGATTTTTATAGAAATTTGTTGTTTCAGATACATTTGTAAACATAATATGTAATAACAGAAACCCATGTCATGTGATTTCCGATATGGGTACTCAAGGATATTTGCACTTGTGCTTGCAGTGTTTTCTGCTGCACTTTCACTCACTATGCTCGTGAAAGTACGGGTGCAGAAAACACTGCAAGCACTTGTGCAAATACTCTGAGTATGCCAAACTTGCACTCGAATGTCATGGAGTTCTGTTCTGCTCATCATATCAAGAATTACATGTACTCATACCTTTCAAAATCATGGCACATATGACTGACAATGTACAAAAATGTTTGTACACTGTATGACAATGCATAGTACTTATTCGTGAGAATAATCCAGACCATGTAAAATGACAGACTGTATGACAACGTATATACTTATTTGTAAGAATTCTACTCATACCTTTCAAAATGATGGCACATATGACAATGTGACAAAACTTATTTGTGAGAATTGATTATCGTACCTTTCAAAATGACAGACTGTATGACAACGTATACTTATTTGTAAGAATTCTACTCATACCTTTCAAAATCATAATGTATGACAACGTATACTTATTCGTGTTCAGATTCAGGTATTTAATTGCCACATCCAAATGTACTTGTATATAAAAACATTGAAATGTAACTATTCGCAAGCGCTCCTAAAGTTAATGTTAGAAAAAAAGGACAAAAGAATTACCCGATCCTTGTAAAATCATAACGTGTATGACAACCGAACATATTCTGATATGAGAATCATTTGGACCTTTAAAAATGAAGGCATGTATGACAGTCACAGCGTGTAATTATTCGTGAGAATTATTCATACCGTCAAACACAAGGCATGTATGACATGTATACATTGTACATATATTTATTTGTGAGAATTACTCGAACCTTTCAAAGAATGGCGTGTACAACAACATGATCATGTATATACATCTACTCGTTGAATTACTCAGCCCTTTCAAAGTATAGTCTATGACAACGTACATGTATGCCCACGTGTAGTCATGGGAATTGATTACTCGACACCACTCAAAACCAATGACCAGGCTTTGTAACTCATATGTAGGCATCAGTAATCTGTATTCAAATCACCACTTGAAGACGAAGTAAGAAACATATCTAGTGAGCAGACCAGGTGTATATTCAAACTTCATCACAAGCAGGTGTGTCGATATATTTCAAATTCTAAATTGTATATCATGCTATTCTTACATGTACAATGTACATGTACATGTACACCGATATGGGAGTACTAGGGAATCAATCAATGGCTTCAAACTGGTCACAAGCAGGTGTGTCCATATACATTGTACTCCTGTCCACATACATTCCATTCTCATAATTAGTACAAATGTATGTGAACACCGAATATAGGAGTACCATAGAATCAAGCGTTTTTACTGCATGTACAAACTGAATTTGTAAGAGACAATCGCACAGTGTCACACAAGCTGAAGTACATGTAAATGAACTTTGCTCATTTAGGGGGGGTCTGACCTGAATGCATAGCTGAATTTCATTTTCACACTTAAAACAAACTTCGAAAACTTTCGCACCTTCAATAATAAAAGATTCTGTATGTACATGTATGTACTACTGAGATGTTGGTAAGTTTAGTAAAAATTACTGCTAATGTAACATACATGTACATTACTAGGTTTCCAGTTAGTATTTTAATGTGTTCACAGTGTACATTGCATTGCTACAATTTTCACCATGGTTTACAGTCACCATACATGTATATATGTATATATTGTTAACGTTCGTTTAGGGGAAGACGGTTTTTGCATTAATGAAACAAAGTTCATTTTAATTGAGCATGTGCATGTGACATTGTGTGGTTTTCCGTAGTTGTAACGTGAAGATTTTGACCACTGATAACAATGAAATGACTGATGACATTCAAACCTGGCAGAATAATGTCAAAATATTGCACATTGACGTCACCAAAACCTGAGTAATATTAGTTTCTAGTTTTGGAGCTGTGTTTTCACAAAAGATTTATAGAAGATAGGACTGATATTTCTTTAAAATGCTGCTTTCAATAAAATAGTGAAGAGATGTGCTTGTACTATGTACATGTATATGTAGGAAGATTACACAGCTGATAATGTCATGACTTTCTTTTCTGTTACCATGACGAGAGTCTTCTCTGTTACCATGACAACTGTCTTCTCTGTAGCAATGACCAGACTGTCTTCAAGTTCTCTAACCATCATGAGAGTATCTTTTCTGTAACAATGATGAGACTACCTGTCTCTAGCCATGATGATACTATCTTCTCTGTATCCATAATGAGACAGTTTTCTCTGTAACCATGACGTGACTGTCTTCTCTGAATCAATCTATTTGTCATTAGACTCTGGAGGCTTTTAGGCCATCAGCAATCATCATACATGTGTATCATTGTTATCAAATGATACATTATTAGCTTGTTTCAGAAAGAAACCTTTTAATATCTGAAAGATAAAATGTTTTGACAACTAAAATGTATGGTTTTCACAGCTTTTACTGAAATGAAATAACACATCTTTTACTGATAAATGTCTGTGAATATCTTTTTGTAAAATAACAAGATGTTGCAGGAACTTAAGAATTTGTATTGCTGAGAATAGTATCTTGATATAGGAATTTATCGCAATTTTTTTATGCTCCCAACTTAACATACATGTATGTACAGAGTGTACATCCGCTGCCATATTGGATATGCCACTGAGCATGTGTGTACATGGTTTAGGGAGCTGGACGTTTCAACCCAGTTTTTTAAATTATGAAAATTTCAGATTTTGATCATCCAAGCAGGGACTTCTATAGTCAAAGAGATAATAATTGTGTAATTAGTCGATTTCTTGCTAATAATATTTGACCACTGGGAGTATAAATTCTTTAGTTATCAGCATTTCCGGCAAGCTCAGGTTCAATCCTGTATGTAGCTCTTTGTAGGATGGAGAAGGAAATAGAACATTGTCAGAATTTAGTACGAACTTTCTCGGTCTGCAACAGCAAGCAGGACTACTCCGTGTGCTGCACATGAGAATAAGTCAAATCTTTCTTGTTTGACCTAGCATTACATGTATTTAAAATGCTACATGTATTACAGTACATACATTTTGCATACATGTACTTGTAGAATTGTAACTACCATACATGTACATGTAGTCCAAACACGTATTCAATTTTATTGCATTTCAAAAAGAAGGCCTTTTCATGACGTTAATTGCAATCTACAAGTCTGATCAATTTTTATGAGGGCTACCTTATTTTGTAAATGGATTATTGATTCCTTGTGAAGACACTACAGAAATGATAAAAGTGGCCAGATACACCTACTAAGTACCGTTGGTTAAAGTGATTTTGATGAGGAATTCATACATTGACAGCATTGTAAATGGAGGTGTGAATGTTAGATTTTAAAGGAATACTCGGTGTCCTTACATTTAGGGTTGTTGCATGGGCTATTTTTTCATCTGCATTCTTTATTCTGTAAAAATGCTTACAGTAATTTTGATGTCCACTCCATATTTTCACTGTAATACATGTATATATATTCAACATATTAGCAAAATTTAAAAGAATACCTAGATATGGTACAATATACAATTATGTATTCCGTGCTCTTTCCATGCTCTCCTCTGCTTTTCCCTCTTTTCTCTCTCCCCTCCTTTCCTCTCTTCCTCAGCTGTCTTCTTCTCTCCCTCTCCTCTCCTCCTTTCATTTCTCTCTTCTTTTTTCCTCTTATTCCTTGCTTCCCCCTCTCCTCTTTACATATCTTATGATACCATGGGGCTGTGTTTTCCCAGTTGCTTTGTATCCTTTTTCCTTTTCTGAAATAGGTTAAGTCAAGTACATGGTGTTTGGTTTGTAAAAAATAAAAAGGAATGCCAGTCTAGGATATAGAGTCATTTTCATAAACTACGTGTAGGTTCTTCAGTGTCATTTCAGGATTTTACATCACCACCTACAATTACTTGTGATTTCAGATAAACACCAATTTGATCTTGTGCCTTTTTAGTATCTTTGTGTGGAACATTGCATCATGGGAATCAGCAGATATAATGTATTCGATGGTTGAACAATGAATATTCATGAGAGATGTTTTACACTGAAGGGAGTGAGCAGTCATAAGTCATGAATATTCATTGTACAACCGTGATCCGACAAAATTTAAATTTTACAATTTTGAAGTTTTGATGTTCATATTTATGGATATCTACCGGTACAGTATATTGCTGTGGTACCATGTTTTGTGAATAATTAGTAAACATTTCTTAAACTGTACATTTATAAATACATATGTTTAAAAATGATTATTTTGAAGATTGAGGTATGGATATCTGTTTTACGGTGTGGTATTGTTTCTATTAAAAGAAAACTGGCAAATGTGTCTCAATCTGTAAATTGATTTCATTATTAATAACCAGAATACTCATCCGTCAAACAGGTATTTCTGATCAAAATCAAGTTATTAGCTTTGTTAGTGTTTGTTCGTGTCAAATCGTATAGGGAATGTACACCTTAAGACACCGTAGGCGTATTTGTTAATGTCTTGGAGTCTGAATGTATATGGTTCACTAACTGCACGTAGCTTGACAATTGGTCAATATTTGTCTCAATAAGAAAGACAGACATGCATCAAAATCAGATAAAATCAATGAAATTAAGACTCCCTAATCATTGTTTCCATGGAAACTGAATGTGCCATATCGCTGCATCATTCTTTGGGGTTGGTGCATTTTGATCTGGGGGTGTTTTCAAGTGGTTATTTACCATCATCAGGTAGAGTATTTTGTCGTTGGGATGTTCTAGTTAATAAGCATTTGAATTAAGACATCTTAACCATTGTTTCTATGGCAACTGAATGTGCCAGATCTTTGCATCGTTCTTTGGACTTGGTAAATTTTGATGTACCGTTGTAGGAGGTGTTATATATACAATTGTAAGTGATTTTCACTCATTGGGTAGAGTATTTTTGCACATGGAAATGTCATGATCCTGGAATCGTACCTCATTTTCAATAAATATCCTTATAAATATCCTGTTCATTTCCATATATACATCAATTAAAATTTTATTTACAATAGAAAGATTTTTGTTGTTGTAAATTTGAATATTAATATTATGTATGCAGGCAAACAGTAAAAGTGGCAATATTGGTATATGCATTTATGTATCATTCGTGTATTAATTTGTAATGAAATTGCAATATGATTTTTTTTTTGCTATTTTGTAAAATGGATCTACTGTTCATAAGCAATATACATTAATAATTTAAAGTATTGTTTATATGGATTTTTGAACATCGGTATATGCAAAATATGTATGAAATAATAAAATTTCAATTTTAACTATGAATGCATATGTGTAGTCTGAAAGGGCCAGCCATTGGTCTGCTTTAGTATGTACATGTAATCACTCGATTTGCTTTGTTATATACATGTAAGCAGAAGGAAAGCCTGGATCTTTTATTCTAGTAAATATTCCGTTCCGTTTATAATAATGAAGCGTTTTTACACCATTCTAGTTTAACAAGTGCCAACACTATGTATTAACCAACTTGAAGATGTTTCTACTTTTATTTGTATACAGCGCAAACTTTATCATGATACATTTTGTATTTTGATACATTTGGATACAGTGTTACAATTTTTACGAAAGTTGTAAAATCATGACACATAATAATAATAATAATATTTATTTTTCTATACCGTAAATCCATAAAATGCTCTAAACGGTTCACAAATCTAAAAAAAAGAAAAAGCACTTGACACTAAAACAACACTTGATACATCTTAAAAGACAATTAAAAGCTTTGCGGAAAAGATGCGTTTTTAAACTTTTCTTAAAACAATCAATGGTATTACACATTCAATCAACGGTATTATACATACATGTACTAACCGTAATATTTCAACATATGTTTATTTGCAGTTCAGGCTGTGTCACAGATTGATTTCTTATAAAATTGGACAGTGTTCCAATATTCATAAAAATGTAACAGTGTGATACATATCAACCAAAATGTGTCAATAATTTGTAACATTGTGATACACATTAACCAAAATGTTTCAACTTTTCTTTCTTTGCAGTTCACTTGTTGTCACTACATGGATTGATAGCTAATACAATTGGACACAATGTTGCAACTTTTACGAGCACCTTCTGTTCTACTCAAACAGAAACATATCACAAACCTTTTAAATGCACGAATACGACAAGTCTCATCAAGCACTGCCAGTGATCTTTTAAAAAAGGTAAGTTTACAGAAATTGTACGCTGATGACCCATCAGGCCCAAATGGCATTACCATATACATTTTGTAACTTGATCACATTATTGCTCCTGCATGTACAAAAACAATGTTCTTTGGAAATCTTTTGGGCGTTTTCTGAACAGTATATTGTGTGTAATACACTTACTTGGTGTCTCACTTTTTATGGTGACAGCTGTAAACCGTTCATACATGTACATGTACTTGAAGAACTAAAACTTTTTCAAGAGTCATTTTCCATGTTCAAGTTCATTAAAATTTACCTAATCAGGTTACATACCGTTACGTTTGACACGTACACTGTACGAAGTTCAAATTCAAATTTACTAAATCATTTGATTGAGACATTCCCTCTGAGTTATCTTCCAATTTTGTCCTGTGACCTTCGCTTTTCAATATTATTTCAGATTGAATGTTGAGTACTATTGTAAATATGTTGTGATTATAGGTTTTTTATGTGATGAATAGAAAAAGTTATTTCACTAGAGTCTGAGAGCAGTGATTCCCAGAGACTCATCACAGTTCAAAATATGAGGTCCCCCAAAAAACTCAAGGTTCAGTTTAATGTCGCTTATATACCCACATACGTCATACAAAATTGTCTTCTAGAATATCCCAACATTTGTTTTTGTGTTTGCCAACAGCCAAGGACAGCCACATTAGTTTTAGAGGATGGCCAACATTTCACTGGTTATTCATTTGGTAAGCAGAGATCTAGTCCTGGTGAAGTCGTCTTTAATACAGGTCTTACAGGGTAAGTGTTGGTTTTGTATCAATCTTTGTTTGTCTGTCTGTCTATCTGCCTGTCCATCTGTCTGTCTGTCTGTCTGTCTGCCTGCCTGCTTGTTTTGTCTCATCATTGTTTGTTCATTTAATCAGACTGCATTATCCGCCTCTCAAGTATGTATGTCTGTCTGCATACTTATCGCTGTCAGTCTATCTCTTGTCTTTTTTCCATCCCAATCTCAGTTGATCTGGAATCTTTTACTCTGTCTGCCTAGTATCTTGAAAAGTTCTTACTCCGAGACTTTGACATCATCATCATGAGTTCTTAATTGTCAACAAAAAGCTAAAAATAAAATAAAATATTAACCTTTTTTTTTGTCTGTTTCCCAGATATCCGGAATCTCTAACTGACCCTAGTTACAGGGGTCAAATCTTGACCTTGACCTACCCTATAGTTGGTAACTATGGTGTCCCTGACACCAAGGTCAAAGATGAGTATGGACTAACCCTTAACATGGAGTCTGAAAAGATTCAGGTAATGTGACCTTTGACCGCAACAGATAGTGTCCTTAAAAAGTGATAGTTCTAGACCTATTGAAGCCCTTAGAAATAATGCGAGGCTGGAACTTTGATAGTACCACACTTTTACCACATTCCTGGTTAGTGTTACAACCCATAATACCAAAGTAAAGCATTTTCTGTATGTACAAAAATCGTTTATAGTATCCGATACAACCCATAACAGTTACACCAAAGTAAAGTGTTTTCTGTATGTACTACAATCATTTATAGCATCCATATCAAGTACAACCCATAACACCAAAGTAAAGCGTTTTCTGTATGCACCACAATCGTTTATACCATTCATATCAAGTGTAAAAGTATACTGTTTCATTTGTTAATTGACCACATTAGAAAGGCCACATGCTAGGCTTGTAAATAAACCAATTGAAACAGTATACTTTTACACTTGATATGAATTCTATAAATGAGTGTAGCACATAGAGAAAGTGCTTTACTTCAGTGTTAGTCATTGTAAAATGAATGCTATAAACTGAGGGTAGCACATAGAGAAAGTGCTTTACTTCAGTGTTAGTCATTGTAAAATGAATGCTATTCACGAGTGTAGCACATAGAGAAAATGCTTTACTTTGGTGTAACAGTTATATGGGTTGTATTGGATACTATAATTTCTAATTCTAATTTTGAGATAAATTTTAATTGATAGTAATTGATTAATTAATTACAATCACACAAAAATTATAATTTGGATGACATTTTGTTGGCAGGTTTCTGGTTTACTTGTTCAAGACTACTCCCATGAACATAGTCATTGGAATTCAGTGAAGTCATTGTCTGAATGGTTGGTAGAAGAAGATATCCCAGCACTCTATGGTATTGATACTAGAATGTTAACTAAAATAATAAGAGACAAGGTAAGTAATAGTGGTAAGGTGTATGGATGGTAAGGTACAATAGTAAGTGCCAGTGGTATTAGTTGTCGGTGACATACCCAGTAGGTATGTAGAAGATATCCCAGCACTCTACGGTATTGATACTAGAATGTTAACTAAAATAATAAGAGACAAGGTAAGCAATAATGGTAAGGTGTATGAATGGTAAGCAGCAGTTGTATGGATGGTAAGGTACAATGGTAAGTGCCAGTGGTATTAGTTGCCGGTGACATACCCAGTAGGTATGTAGAAGATGGCCCAGCACTCTACGGTATTGATAACAGAATGTTAACTAAAATGATGAGACAAGGTAAGCAATAGTGGTAAGGTGTATAAATGGTAAGCAGCAGTTGTATGGATGGTAAGGTACAATAGTAAGTGCCAGTGGTATTAGTTGTCGGTGACATACCCAGTAGGTATGTAGAAGATATCCCAGTACTCTATGGTATTGATACCAGAATGTTAACTAAAATAATGAGACAAGGTAAGCAATAGTGGTAAGGTGTATGGGTGGTAAGCAGCAGTTGTAAGTTGTATGTTGGGTAAGGGACAATGGTAAGTGAAAGTGGTAAGGTGTATGGGTGGTAACAGTGATAAGCTGTAATTAAGAGACAACTTGAAGGTAAGTGACATTGGTAAGATGTATGGGTGGTAAGAGACAATGTAAGCAACAGTGATAAGGTGTATGGGTGGTAATTAAGAGATGAGGTAAGTGACATTTTGGTATAAGGTGTATGGGTGTAAGGGACAAGGTAAATGACATTGGTAATATACTCGAAGACATTCCAGCATTGTTTAGTATTGTTTCCAGAATGTTAACACAAGAGATGACAGGATATTGAAGGACATATACCTAGTATGTAAAACAGTAATTGAGATTCAATGGTTCCCTGCATTATTGTTAATCTTTCTCTGCTGTCATTACTACGGGGTTTAATTATCTCATTTTTTCTGTCTTCCTTATTTCACAGGGAACAGTGCTAGGAAAGATTGAGTTTGAAGACCAGCCTGTCGAATTTGAAGATCCTAACTTGAGAAATCTAATTGCAGAAGTGTCTACTGATGTAAATATAGTGTTTAGATATTTTACTATTATGCAGCAGTATAGCGTGCTAGGATTCATCATTGCTTACACTCCTTTGACCACAGTTTTAGTGAATGGTTACTGGAGTACAGACAAATGATGAAATTGCAGTACAACAAACATGTAACACTAAATGTATAGTGGTTTCACTGTGTGCCACAATCAATTTGTTGCCGTTCATATCAAGTTTATGTTTTAGAGTTTCAAAATGTGTTTGATTGTGAGCCCAGTATGTGGTGCTATTATTGTACAGTGTAAAGCAAGTAAACCCTAAATGTCTAGAGTGTAAACAACAAAGTCATAAAACATTGTTTAGATCTCAAAATTGTGAGATAAGGAATCAAGTACATGTATGGTGGCCTCTAATGTTTGCAGCAATACTTACAGGTATGGTTGCATAGGAGCTTTGGAGAGTTTTGCACCAATGGGCTTCATTGACTATCAAATGTATACTGTTCAGCTTCTTGACTTATTACTTAATGGCAACCATTTTATTTTCAAAATGCAACACTAAAAACTGAATTTTCTTTCGTTGTTACAGGAGGTGAAAGTTTTTGGGAAGGGTAACCGATACAAGATAATAGCAATAGACTGTGGTATAAAACATAATATTATCAGAAGTCTTGTCAAGGTAGGAAAGATCATAAAATACTTGTCAACATTTTCACTCCATGTAATTTCTGAATGACTATTTTTATAATTAAAATTTCAGGATTACTCAAGGTGTAACTTTGTTGATTAATTTAGAAGTGTTTGATGCACAGTATAGCAATGGTGGCTTTCTCGATCAATTCCTAAATGTTTGCTGTACATTTGCTGTGGTGACTTTACAGCTATATATAGAATTGTTTACTACATAGGTGCCATGGAAAATTTTGGACAAATTTCTAGCAGCTCACATTAATATGACAAATATGTATTTTTACCTATTCATGATATCAGCAATTTTTTTCTTTTGATTTATTATTTTCCAGCAAAATGCAGAGGTGCACCTTGTACCATGGAATTATAATTTTACTCAGGATGAATACGATGGATTGTTTATATCCAATGGTCCTGGAGATCCAACATTGGCCAAAGAAGCTATACAGAACGTAGCTAAGGTAACAAAAAATAAGCTTGATTTGATTTGATATTGTGATATATCAACGAGTGTTGAGGTTAACTTTGTCGGATGTCTCAGAAGACGTTCATAAATTAATGCATTTGTCAAAGATAATAACTTACAGTTTGGTGTATTCACTCTAAGCAATATATTTTTTCTGTCACTTTCTTTTTTTGTGCCTGTTCCATCCTCATGTCTGTCTGTCTGTCTGTCTCTGTCTGTCTGTCTGTTTGTCTGTCTGTCTGTCTGTCTGTCTGTCTGTCTGTCTGTCTATGTGTCTGTCTGTTTGTTTGTCAAAATGAGATTAAGCTTACCTTTATTGTGTTTTGTAAGGTTTTGGAGAGTAACAGACCTGAACCTGTGTTTGGAATTTGTATGGGCAATCAACTGGTAGCATTGGCTGCTGGTGCCAAATGTTACAAACTTCCAATGGGAAACAGGTAAGTTATAATATCTTTCTGTTTTACGAAAGTGAATTTATACAAACTGAGACAGAAAACCAAAAAATCTAGATATCTTATTGTTTTGAAAATGTAGCAGAAAAGCTAAAGTAGTGTCTGCCATCTTGTTCTTGTCTTAGCTCTGCAGAACAGGGGTGTCTGCTCTGTGAGCAGCAAGTGTCAGTATTCTCCAGAAGCATTGTCAAATGCACACAAGGTTCTAAGAAATTCTTGGAAGTTTGTTCTTGTATATCGAAAATAGAGTATCCAAAGTCATCACTTTTCTACTTGTACACTAAATCTTGTCAGAGCCTACTCAGCATCTGGACCAGTTTGGCTACGGTTTGAACTATATACTACATGTAGAGGGCGCTATAACATCAAAACCTAGGGTATGTGGGGGATGGGGGGCACTGTTTTAGATTATTCAAAGTCAGGTACTGTTCTTAATTATTTTAACTTAATTTTTACCAAACAATAATACTATGTAATGTATACTTTCAGAGGTCACAACCAACCAGTTGTTAATTTACTGAATGGTCAAGCATTCATTACTTCACAAAATCATGGTTTTGCTGTTGATGATACTACACTGCCTGAAGGATGGAAACCAATATTTGTCAATGCTAATGACAAAAGTAATGAGGTGAGTGAGAGGTCATTTTTACAGCCCACATCAAGTTACCATTCACAGGTTCTGTTTGGTACGACCACACAGAAACCAAACAGAAACTGTACATTCTACATTATTTAGCAATTTCTTGATACATTTTGTCTGAATGAAGTAAACCGTTTAAAAAATATTGTAACTAGATTCAGACACGCGAGCATCAATGTTTTGATATCTTTGCATTTGATGTGTGCACGGTGACATACAACGTTCATTTCATTAGACAAAATGTTGCAAAAAAGAAACTATATTCATTCAATCTTGCTATCTTAAAGTGTAGCATGTGCTGTTTTTTTATTGGTTTCTCCATGTTGTATCAAACAGAGCCAGTGAATACTAACATATAATGGACTGTAACTGGCTGTAGTACAATAAAGTACAACAATATAAGCACATATGTCATTTTGATACATAGTGAAATAACTCCTGGGCAACTATAATTTGTCAAAGTTTTATTGCAGAGGGAAATCCCCCTCCTGGACCTGGGTTATTGGTGGCTGAGTGGTTAAACCACTTGCCTCTTACCACCGCGTTCAGGGTTCGAACCCATTTAGGGTTTGATTAAATTTACCACGCTATTTATTATTGTTTCCAGAAATTGTTATGATGAGAAACATGAAATAAGAAGGGGTTACTTGTTAATTAATTTAATAGCACTACTAAATGTACTACTAAATGTACCTGCAAGTAATGCTTTGTTCACATTGACAAACTTTGTTGAAACTTTGTTTGCTTGAATTATGTTCCAACTACAAAAGAAACTGATAATTGCAACAAATTATTTCAAAGCGTTTCTTTTTCAGGGTATAATGCATGAAACCAAGCCATTTTTCACTGCACAATTTCATCCTGAAGCCAGGGGTGGACCTACAGACACTGAGGTACGGTAATTTTGTGATTATACATATAGTTTTAAAGTGATTATTGGGAAACGGTTTCTTTTTTAATGAAATTTATTCTATATTAAAATTTGCAAATTCTTTTGGAATCATGTGTCCTTTTTTTTGCATCAGACCAGACTTTACACATGCCTGTTAGATACAGCATGAAAAGAGCCTACTCACCAGAAAGCATGTACAGTGCTTAGTGGTCCAAATGGACCACTGGAAATTGGATTGGTGCTCCAAAACAGAAATCCAGTGGTCTTTAGATGCATGACTATCGGTACTGCTACCTTCAAACCCTGTAACTGTTATTATACAGTAACACGTACATGTCTGATCATTTCACAAGTGTTAAGGTTGTTGATGTATGCAAATTTCAGGTATAAATTTGTCTATTTTTTCTGCTTCAGTTTATGTTTGACAGTTTCATGGATATTGTAAGGACTGGAAAGAAGACATTAGTGAAAGCACTGGGAACACCCCTCAACTTACCAGAACCTCCAAATGTAAGAACTTTCAAATTAGTAATAATTAGATCTTGTATTTAAGACCAAGGGTTCTAATTACTTAAGAGTAATGTCATTGAAAAATCCCACTTGAGAGCGAAACTAGTTGAAAATTCAAGTCATGTTTTGTACTGAATTACTAATAACTCAATCTTTTCTCAACGGCCAAGTCATTGCCAATATGCTGTCTACAGCCAGTAAACAGACAGTTTGACATAATAAATAATTGTCGGCCAGAACAGGGAAATGTTAGATACATACATACCAGTACATACATACATACATACATACATACATACATACATACATACATACATACATACATACATACATACATACATACATACATACATACATACATACATACATACATCCATGCATACATACATACACACACACACACACACACACACACACACATACACACACACACACATACACACACACACACACATACATACATACATACATACATACGTACATGTACATACATACATACATACATACATACATACATACATACATACATCCATACATACATACATCCATACATACATACATACACACACACACACACACATACACACACACACACACATACACACACACACATACATACATACATACATACATACATACATACATACATACATACACACACACACACACACATACACACATACATACATACATACATACGTACATGTACATACATACATACATACATACATACATACATACATACATACATACATGTACATGTACATACATACATACATACATACATAAATACATACATACATACATACTGGGAGATGAGGATCGATTGAGGTTGAAGGAGGAGGAAATCATTTTCCGTCTCGAAATGCTGCATGGAACCCCATGGAATTAATAGATTATTTACATCATTCCTTAATATCTAACTACACTCACTTATTCCATCTTTTAGGCATGTTCTATAGGGTACTTTTTGGTGCACATGAATTTAAAATCTATTTGCGCATATCTAACCATTGACAAGTACTCGCGCGATAGTCGTTCTATTCCATAACATGCAGATGTATAGTCGGGTTGTTAACTGCTATACCTCGTGCCTTGATATCCTTGATAAAGAATTTTGATTAGAAAAGTCAGATTGTATTCATTTATTCGGACTGTATAACTCTTTCCTTATGCATATATTTTTCTACATACATACATACATACATACATACATACATACATACATACATGTACATACATATATACATACATACATACATACATACATACATACATACAAATATTCATGGAAACAGGTTGACATGTACACACATGTATGTGCATGTATGCAGTATCACACACACACACTCTCGCACACAGAGCCATATTACATATAACATTAATGTACAAAAGAAATGTATAACCATTTCAGACTTATGAACAAGGTATTAGGTTTGATAACCTTTTAAAGGACTTTGTTTCTGTATCTCTCTAATTACATCCTAAAAATAGAGTGGCAGGCTTTAAAGTGTATTATTAGGCAAACACAATTTACAGACACAAAAATACAGAGCAAAATTTGAATATAACATGATTTGAACAGTTGTCCTTTTAACATTAATTGTAACAAAAATGTAAAAAAAAATTTTTTTAAAAAACACCCAAAAAAAACCCAAACCATATGATACATTTACAGGTGGCTAAAGTGCTGATGTTGGGGTCTGGAGGACTTTCTATTGGACAAGCAGGTGAATTTGATTATTCAGGTTCTCAGGCCATCAAAGCATTGAAGGTAAGGCAATTCAGTTTACAGGGCACACTAATCTAACTTTGTTCAGTTCTATCATAGTGAAGATTTTTTTTACAAAGATGATAAATGGACTCACAATTCAGTTGCCATTGCACATTATGTACACGATAAAATAAGGGACAGTTTGACTTGATTTTTCAAAAATCTTTGGCATTGAAAGCTAGGATTTTTTCCTTTCTTGGGGAAAAGTTCAGTTTTGAATTTTTTTTCTGATTGACAGCAAATTTTAGAAATCTGAACGAACTGATTTCTAATGAAGGGTTGAACAGTGTACAGTAAATCTTCTACACTGGTCATGTTCATATTTTCATTCCTATGAGTAATGGAGTAAAAATTATTTTAAAAGATATATCATAATTTTGAGTCATTTTGTATGGATTGTTTTTTATTTTCAGGAAGAGAATGTAAAAACAGTTCTAATGAACCCAAACATTGCGTCAGTACAGACCAATGCATATGGAGATAAACAGGTAGGTGAAGAGGAATATTTACAATAAAATTACTGTTACAGTATTACTTCAGTACAAATCGAGGCATAAACATTGACAATAGATTATACTGCCCTCTGTAGTCTGATGGAAAGTAACTGTACAAATTGTTATGAAAGTGTTTGTATTTCTTTCATTTTGTCATGAATATTCATGAAGTGGAACCAGTTTGTAGGTCCATTGCTGGTGTCATTGCGTATTATTTGCATATTGATGATTACATTTGCATAATATTATTTTCACACTGAATATGCATATTGATGACTACATTTGTATATTATTTACATCGATATAACTTTTTCTGTATAATTTGCATATCAATGACTGCATTTGTGTATTATTTACATATATATAACTTGTTCGATATCATTTGCATATTGATGACTGCATTTGTATATTATTTACATATAATAGCTTTTTTCCACATCATTTGCATATTTATGACTACATTTGTATGTTATTTGCATATAGATGACAACTTATGCATATTTGCATATTTATGACTCATTCATGATGAAATTTATTTCATAAAGTAGGAATTATTGTCCTCATCTGATCACGATTATTATTGTCTTCAACCTACAGGCAGACAGTGTGTATTTCCTACCAGTTACTCCAGAGTTTGTAACAGAGGTTATCAAACGTGAAAAACCAGATGGTATTTTATTGTCCATGGGTGGCCAGACTGCATTGAATTGTGGTGTAGAACTCTATAAGAGTGGTGTACTACAAGAATATGGGGTCAAGGTAGGTCAACAGTTATTGCATAAAACGAGTGCATTTATGCAATTACATGGGAAAGTATTTTCTATGAACTTACAGAATATCTACATGTCATTTGCATTGTAGTACCAAAAATAATGCTGTATGCAAATGAGTGCAACCATTCCATGTACTCACATGAGCACAGTTGATTTTTTTTTTTTTTTTTTTTTTTTTACAAACTTTGCTGTTTGTAAATAAATAATAATAATACAGTGATAACAGAATCCCATGTGTGAGTGCCAATGCAGTACTCCCATGAACACAGATATATATTTTTTTTAAATTATTTATTTATTTATTTTTACAAACTTTGCTGTTTATAGATGAATATAATACAATGATAACAGATGTGTGAGTGCCAATGTGGTTAAGCTGGGTATTTGCAGTTCTGCTTGTGTTTTCCATCACACTTCAGTCTTTGAGTCCACAGAGAACACAGCAAGCACCAATGCAAATATCCTAATTATGCCACCCTGACAATCACACATACATCATGGGGTTCTGTCATATTCCACACTTTTTCTGTCATCAGTATACACACCCTTTGTAAACCTTGCTTTTTATCCTTCAGTCTCTACGATACAATGTGTAATGTTAAGCCTATCAGTGAAAGACACTGACCAATGATTGAGGGCGCCCATCACGGTGTACCTTACAAACTACTTACACTCACCTTATAACTCTGATAATGTTCTTTTCTTTTAGGTTTTAGGAACACCAATAACGTCCATAATGGCTACTGAAGACAGACATACCTTTGCAGAAAAACTTCTAGAAATAAATGAAAATATTGCACCAAGTCTGGCTGTAGAAAATGTAAGTTGGTCTCTTTGTTCACTATTAGACATTCCTATATAAAAGATGCTGTGTGTGATGATGAGAATGTGATTGTCACCTTTTACAACCATTTAGAAGACTCTGCAGCCGATTCTAAATACTTGTTGCAGCAATACATCTAATTTCGGAATTTGATGCCATTCTTTAGCTTCCAGATGCACTTGATGCAGCTAATGAGATTGGCTATCCAGTCATGGTTAGGGCTGCATATGCCCTAGGAGGATTGGGATCAGGTCTGGCAAATAACAGGGAACAACTCAAAGATATTGTCACCAAGGTAATGTTATTGTTTTCACTCAGTTTGATGCATTTTCAGTAATAATCATATATAAACATCAAACATATAACTTACAATTGCTGTATGTGATGATGCCAGGATAAACATTGTTGTTTCATACCGAAAAAGTTCTGGACTGAATGAATTAGTATGGAGCATGGCCTCTCCACAACCCACTCTATACAGAGCTAAACATATTCATTATATTTTGAGAGATTTTATAATTTGAAATCAAGCCCAATGTTTGAATCTGATATGTTTGCATTTAAAGTACTAATGGATCGATAGTCTAGAATACATTTGTGGATAGGATCGGGTTTTTGTTCAGGACCATTTTTTTTCTGTAGTTCTTTTAGCAGATATCTTACAAATGGGAAAATATATATTTTTTTTACCAAAAAGTGTTTGTTTCTTGTTTTTGCCAGGCTCTAGCCATGTCCACCCAAGTTTTGATCGAGAAGTCACTTCTAGGATGGAAGGAAATTGAATACGAAGTAGTACGTGATGCCGCCGATAACTGTGTTACCGTCTGTAATATGGAGAACTTTGATCCATTGGGTGTCCACACTGGTAAGTACTAATACATGTGAAATAATAATAATTATAATAATAATAATAATAATAATAATAATAATAATAATTACTTAATTCGTCATGACAAACATTGAAATTTCTTTGCATTGACAGCGACACAAATATTAAATCCATGAAAAGTAGA
The DNA here is from genome assembly GCF_964340395.1 of Glandiceps talaboti. Classification (NCBI taxonomy): domain Eukaryota; kingdom Metazoa; phylum Hemichordata; class Enteropneusta; family Spengelidae; genus Glandiceps; species Glandiceps talaboti. The sequence goes on along the minus strand of NC_135568.1, from coordinate 10,199,106 downwards.
GATTACAATTCCTACAAAAAAATACATTTAGCAGTGATCACATGTTATTAATAAGTTGAATTGAATTGATCTTGGCACGAAACTAAACTTAAATCTGTTTGTACGTGTATGTGGTACTCTGAGGCGACAGCCATTTGAATAACAAATAATATAGAAAGATGTCTTTGACTATTGCATGATTACGTTGCAAGAACTAGTGTTGTAAATGAAAGGAAATGTCCAGTCTGACTTATTCTGCCCATCTTGGGCGATAAAATATTTTTACATGTCGCCAAATTGATGTGTCCTTTTCTAATTGGACTGACTGCAGTTTGTACAACAAACTTGAACAAGAATGATCGTAATATTAAAGTTTGTTTTGTTCCTAGGTGACTCCATTGCAGCACCAGTTATTCAGACTCTCAACCAAGAATACCACATATTTTGTGGGACTAGCCTTGTGAAAAGAAGGAAATAAGATCTCTGACTTCTAACACCAAATTTTTGTTTCTTTCTAGGTGACTCCATTGTTGTAGCACCAAGTCAGACACTTAGTAACCAAGAATACCACATGTTACGTGAGACTGCCATCAAAGTGGTTCGACATCTCGGTATTATCGGTGAATGTAACATACAGTATGCGTTACATCCTAAATCACTTGAATACTGTATCATTGAAGTCAATGCCAGATTATCAAGGAGTTCTGCTTTGGCTTCAAAAGCTACCGGGTGAGTTGGTGTTATGGTTACTAGTGTTGCCATGGTAACCTTTCCCCCTGTTTACATAGACATGTAATTATGTTGTGTGGTAGTTCTAGTGGTTACTCTTTTACCATGTCTTTGTTGTTGCTATGGTAACATTTCTGTCTACATTGTTGCATCTATGGTAGTTACGTCACTAGTTATTGTTACTTTGTTGTTTTGATTGTTGCCATGGTAAATTTTCGTCTGGTTTACACGTTGCCATACAAGTGTAGTTAAGTTGTTTATTAAATAGTTCCTTAGTTGACAATGCCAAATTTTGCCAGAAAGTTCAAATTTTTTCAAAAGAAACCACAGTACTTGAACTATCATAGCCATCCTTTCTGATCCAAAGGGTGCTTCCGTACAGCACTCCTAGTGGCAAAACTGTGCAATCTTTTGTCTTTCAGCGAACTGGAGTAATATTTTGTGATATGCTCTATTTCAGATATCCGTTAGCATTTATTGCTGCCAAGCTAGGGCTGGGTATTTACCTTCCTGACATCAAGAACGCTACCACTGAATCTACCACAGCATGTTTTGAACCCAGTCTAGACTACATTGTTACAAAGATTCCACGATGGGATTTAGACCGTTTCCAAGGAACATCAAAGGAGATAGGAAGTTCCATGAAAAGTGTTGGTGAGGTAAGGAGTCTTAAGGTCACAGGTCAAATATGACTAATGGTTAACAGGGATCCATAGACATTACTACCAAAGTCACTTAAATGATATGGCATCTTTGAATAGGCCATTGCAGACTGCAAACAGGAAATTGAGAATACAGCGCCCTCGCTCAAATTCAGGGTATCATCACCTCATAGTACTGTTTCTTAAGAGCTTTGTCCCTCAGTATTCTGTAGAAGTGTAAATCAGGGATGTTTTTCATATGCGCTTTGTGCAATGCTCTATGATTAACCGAGTAACCTACATGTATACCCCAAGGTACACACAGACAGGAAGTAGAGCGCCACCATGGCAAATTTTGGAAAGACCTATTGCAATTGTGATTCAGGTGGACAAGATATTTAACAAATTTTAAAAAGTGTAAATTATAATTATATTAATCTGAACAAGGGTTTGGCTATGTGCACTTTATTATACATCACATCATGCACCAGTGATTACTTTTATATACATGCATTATTTTGTATTCAGACTATAATGAAACATTATTCCATACCTGTATGTGCACAAAATTACGCTCAGTTACATTTTAATAAAATGTGCAGTTTTGATGAACAAAGTAATAATCACAGAATTCCTTAAAATATGAGCCAGTGTTGGCACTTTGGATATTTTAACCCATGCTCACAGCTTGTTCAAATGCTCTCTCACTCACTTCATGAATGTACATGTATATAGCCTCAGAGACCACCTCTAGCAAGCGCTTTGTGCAAATATTATTGTTAATAACCCTCGCTGGCACTCATGAGCCATTCATTTCTAATACATGATGTATTACATGTATTTAAAACATACCACTGTAGATCCAGTTACGCTTTAAGCTACTATTATATATATTATGAATATAATACATATATTTCGATTCCCATTGTTTACTTGTATTCAGGTGATGGCTATTGGTAGAACCTTTGAAGAAAGTTTACAGAAAGCATTACGTATGATTCATCCATCTATAGATGGTTTTGTGCCAAAGATGCCAATGGGCAAACCATTCCGTGATAATCTAAATGATGATATCAAGATCCCATCAAGTACCAGAATACATTCTATATGCAAGGTAATTGATTGATAAATTATATTGCTGTTTATATATGGCTTTTTACAGCCCTTTTCATGTTAGTGTTCACTAGCTCTGTTTGATATAACCACACAGAATCTAATAAGAAACTTTACATTCTACACTGTAACTTAAGATATAGCAAGACTATTTATCTGACGGAAATAAGCAATTAGGGTCACAAATATTTATCGTTAATCTAATACATATCCATGTCTCCTGCTAAAGACCCATCAGTGAAAGAACAATAAAGAATTCAAAGTTCATGAAAATACACTTTTATTTCTTGACATTCCCATTTAATGTTGTACTATGTGTATATTGTATGTGATGAGGAGGCAGGGATGTACTAATAGGATATCTTCACCTTTGTGAAAGGAATAGGCAATATGTTGTGAAAGTCTTAAAAATTGTTCGAATTTTAATAGTAATATTTTGGTGTCCCCTTTCAGGCAATACATGATGGCTACACAATGCAACGGATTCATGACATGACGGCCATTGATCCATGGTTTCTGCATAAATTACAACGAATTGTAGCACAAGATAAACAACTTCAACAATATACCAGGTACAAAATATTACTTTCGTAATCAGAGTATCTGTACTTATCAAAACTGTTGCAATGGTTGTGAACGAGTACTATAATGGCTTGAAGCTCTGACAAGATTGATATTAAAGAAGATTTTTATACTTTAAGATCCTAAATGAATATAACTGTGACTATTAAGAAGATACAAGAAAAGTTTATTATCTTACATAGAGAAATTACAGTGACGTGGTTCCATACATTAAGCATATATTGAAATAAAAATGTACACACAGTTTATGTCTTAACAAAAACAATTGCATGGCGTAAAACCTTTCCAGATTGATTTAAGGTCATTTCAATTTAACTGATTTGCCTGAAAATAAAAATCATTAGAATCTCTTCAGACTTTGCCATATAAATGCATGTTCCTTGATCCTTTTGAAATAATTGTAAGACAAATATGGGGGTTCACCACCTTGTTGTCAAGGAAACCAACTTTTATTTTCCCATTAGTATAGTATTTGGTAGCCATATTGGATTTGGCAGCCATATTGGATTTTAATGTGGGTTTATTTTGGGACCATTTTGACCTCTACTTCTGAAATTTGCATAATGACCCCAGATGTATTCTATTTGAATTTAGAATATGGGTATGAGTTTACTGGAACAATATAACAATATTTATTTCTAAGGCACATACTATGTTAACCAAAGTATTATATCAAACTAAACTAGAATTAGAGCATTTATAGTAGAGATGAAATGAAACCAGGAAAACACACTCAGAATTCTTTCTCCTTCCAACAGTAATACCATTCCAACAGAGGTGATCAAACACTCCAAGGAAGCCGGATTCTCTGATAAACAGATTGGTAACTGCATTGGGGTTAGCGAGTCAGATGCACGAACATTACGACAACAGCGAAATATTAAACCCTGGGTCAAACAGGTAAGTTTATGTTAACCCTAATTTTGAATTCTTGGTCTCAGATTATTAATAGTTATAGTATGGATCTGTGCTGCTTAATGGATTTAACCCATTCAGTACTGAAAACTTTGCCACCAAAATTATTTGAACAAAATTCTTGTTTTTATGTAAGTTTTTGGCATATATCAACTTCATTTTAGACTGGAATTAAAGAAATGTTATTTCGTAATGAAGTAATATTATTATAACTATGAAAATGTTCATATAAATTGGGTCCCCATATTATTTAAAACTCGTCTCCAGTCATGAAAGGGTTAATAACATTGTTTTGAGTAAATGTCTGCAATTTTTTTTTGAGGGAAAGCTGAGAACAAAATAACTTATGTTTGCTCCAAAAGTCAAAATTGTCTCACTGCATCATTTATTTTGACAGCAGGGTTATGATGGAAGTGCATGTGAAGACTTATTTTCATTTATTTTGCTAAATGCAAAAATAAGTGACAAAAAGACCTTCTTGTACATGAATACAATGTACCAGTCTGGTAATTACCGTAGTATAAATTAGTCTGTGAGAACTAGCTGAAGATTGTAAAATCGTAAGATTTTCTAGTGGTGAAAATATCTAGGTTTGCTTTATTGCAAATAAGTCACAGTTCTTATTTACTGTTACAGATTGATACCATGGCTGCGGAATACCCAGCAATGACAAACTACCTGTACTGTACATACAATGGAATGGTAAGTCACTCCGATTTTCTTCTGCATTTTTTGAATTTGTGCAAATTAAGAAATCAAGAATAAGTGGTTCTTGATGTATTTTGCAATGGGCTGTTTTTTGCGATATAAAATTATAAGCACCAAAGTTCTCAATTAAGAATAGTGTTCTACCTAACTCTTGTGATGTTGCCAAAACATGTTTCTAATTTAGTTAGAGTGCCCTCAGTGTTGAAGCATGGTAATCAAACATAGAGCGCCACCAACATTAACATATAGTAATCCAACTTTCTGTTTCAGGAACACGATCTGTTGTTTAATGACCATGGTACAATGGTGTTAGGATGTGGTCCATATCATATAGGTAAAAACACATTCATGCTACAGTTGCTATGTTTTCATTTATTGTGTATCTTCTTGTGATTTCCAAACATTTTTTACTGAACTCCCAATCATGTATGAGATAATCTAAAGTGCAAATAAAAGTAACATTTCAACGGTTCATATGCTTTGCCAAACTTTACGTTTGCTAGTTCTATCACTGGTGGGCATTGTGGTAATGACTTAAATGTAGGTTTGGTTCCTTTACGTTGGTAATTGTACCACTGGTGTGCATCGCAATGATGAAGCTAAATATGAATATGTTGTATGTACGCCTACAGGTAGCTCAGTAGAATTCGACTGGTGTGCAGTGTCCTGTATTCGATCTCTGCGTGAATTTGGACATAAAACGGTTGTGGTGAATCACAACCCAGAAACTGTTAGCACAGACTTTGATGAATGTGACAGACTATACTTTGAAGAATTGTCCCTGGAAAGAGTTCTGGATATTTATCAACAAGAGGTGAGACTCTCTATGACAGTATTTTATCAACATACCCCTTCAATGATTAAGTTATTTTCACCCTAGTATCAGTGCTCCCCTTGATATAGTACATGTAGTAATGGTATGATAATTCATTTACTAAAAAAGCCACACTATACTGTATGTGGCTCATTGCTGTTTAGAAGGTTAAAAAATGAAGGTATGTGGCTAAAAATGATAACAATATGTTCGCACTCAATTGTCAGTAGTTTAGGACCATGAGAAGACTCAAATGTTCAAACCAGATGAATACCAAAAGTAAGCTGTTTGTTTCACAGGAGTGGAGCTGTGACTAAAAAAACAGCTCGGAAACCATGTTGGCAGAGGTTCTGATTATTGTCACTGATAAATTTCTGCCATATTTGCTATTAATTTAGTTACAAATTTGGTTTTTGCCATATTTGCTATATTTTATAATTCAAATAATTAATGAACATCTGCCAAATTTGCAACACATTTTTGTACCTATTTTATGAAATGTTGTTATTTCAGGCTGCTAGTGGTTGTATCATATCAGTTGGTGGTCAGATACCAAACAATTTAGCCCTTCCATTATTCAAAAATGATGTCAATATACTGGGAACTAATCCTTATCTTATAGATGCTGCTGAAGAAAGGTAATTTAAAAATAATTACATCAAAAAAGTTTGAATCAATTTCCATATTTGCTCCATATCTTGACTACAAACACAGACCATTTTTAACTTGTTCTGGTTTAGTCTCCTTCAGGAGGTATGCTTTATGCAGTGCTGCTTGTTTGTTTTATGTGAAATCGTGCCATTTAAATAATGTTTATTGTTAAATACACACAGATCGAAGTATTCGGCCATTTTGGATGATATTGGCGTGGAACAAGCTCCATGGAAAGCACTCTCCTCACTGGTAAGTAAACTATTCGACATGAATTTGACCTACCAAATTAGTTCTATAGTTTCAGTAATTTCTGTCAGTCCATATTTTTATGTCGCAAAGTAAAATTATTTGTAAGGTGTAATGTAAGTAGAGTCCATGATGCATGGTTCGTTCCATACCAAATTGAGTGTCGGTCAGTCATTTAAATTGATAGCCATTAATAATACACATCATGTAAATTGATATGTGAATGTTGTAGAATTTTGTTTGATATATTTTATACATAGTGACATGATGCTAGCACCAACAGTATCATTGAAGTATAACAAATTGGATACAGGGGCTTTCAAGGGAGGCTAATCGATTGATTGATTGATTGATTGATTGATTGATTGATTGATTGATTGATTGATTGATTGATGGCTATAGTTCTCAACTATCATGACCTCACTTTTCTAAAAGCTGCTTTTGAACAGCACTCCTAGTGGTCAAACAATGTAATCTTTTGTCTTTCTTATAACTGAGATACACTATATTATTCTGTATATGATTTTGTCTTCTAGGATGAAGCCCTGGAATTTGCTGCAAGTGTAGGATATCCATGTCTGTTTAGACCTTCCTATGTATTAAGGTATGGTGCTAGTAACTATTTGTGTTGAAATGTGATTGCATTGGGACAATTTTTTGTGGCAATTAATAGAAAATCTATGAACAATATGGGTGAAAATAGCTGATTATTGCTAAGGCTTAGCGAGATGTAGTCCCAAATGATAAAAAGACGACAAATAGTTTGTATTATTAGAATATTTCCTGCCTTTTAGGTTTATAAATACTGTAGACATGTATTGATAGGCATTGTGAATAACTTGAGATATTATAGGTCCATATGGATGAGGATTGGGTACTTATTTTGGATTTTTAGTTTATAAAACATTTTTAATATTTGTCCGTCTGTCTGTTTCAGTTTCTTTTCGTAAACTTAACTAACTAAGCCTGAGCGCCCTGTGAAAGGACCGCGTGAAAGCATAGACCCTCCATCAACAGCGGAGGGTATCATGGCTTCCTAACTGAAAAATCAATGTGAAACAACATATGCCAAGTCCTTGTTTGTAACTCAGTAAATTGCAAAAAGCTACGAAAAGCTAGAAAAGTTTTTTATTACATCTACAATAACAAAGATTTTACACATTTATTAATCTTCTGCAATTTATTGAGATACAAACATGGACTTGGCATATGTTGTTTCACATTGATTTGTCCAGTAGGAAGTCGTGATAAAACTGTTTTACTTAAAAATCCAAAATAAATACACAATCCTCATCCATATGACCACTTTTATTATTTGTCTCGGAGGTAGTATTAACTTGCCGTAAAATCAGAAATTTAAGTCATTTGATTTCATTTTTTTGAGACTTATTAATGTAGCTAGTAAATTTCTTCATATTTCTCTCTATAGTGGTTCAGCTATGAACGTTGCATATGGACCTGAAGAACTGAAGAATTTCTTGGAGATGGCTACTAGAGTTTCTCCAGAACATCCTGTTGTTGTTACTAAGTTTGTAGAGGGTGCTAGAGAAATTGAGATGGATGCCGTCGCACAAGATGGAGTTGTAAGAAAATCAACAAATTAATTTTAAAAAAAATAGAAATGGAGGATGAAGTCAGTTTTGTGTGCTGTGTCTGTCTGGCTGTCTGTCTGTCTGTATGCATATACATGTATGTATGTATGTATGTATGTATGTATGTATGTATGTATGTATGTATGTATGTATGTATGCATGTATGTATGTATTATGTATGTACCATGTATGTATGTATGTATGTATGTATGTACATGTATGTATGTATGTATGTATGTATGTATGTATGCATATATGCATGTATGTATGTATGTATGTATGTATGTATGTATGTATGTATGTATGTATGCATGCATGCATGCATGTATATGTGTATGTATGTATGTATGTATGTATGTATGTATGTATGTATGTATGTATGTATGCATGTATGCATGTATGTATGTATGTATGTATGTATGTATGTATGTATGTATGTATGTATGCATGCATGCATGCATGCATGCATGCATGCATGCATGCATGTATGTATGTATGTATGTATGCATGCATGCATGCATGTATGTATGTATGTATGTATGTATGTATGCATGCATGCATGCATGTATATGTGTATGTATGTATGTATGTATGTATGTATGTATGTATGTATGTATGTATGTATGCATGCATGCATGCATGCATGCATGCATGTATGTATGTATGTATGTATGTATGTATGTATGTATGTATGTATGTATGTATGTATGTATGTATGTATGTATGTATGTATGCATGTATGCATGCTTGCATATATGTATGCATATGTATAAGGCATTTGTATGTTTGTGTGTTTGTCTTTGTTCCATAAAGCAGTGTATATGTTGTTTGTCTGAAAATATACCTATCAATAGTAACATATATATATGTATATGTATGTATATGTACTTCATCACATCTACATTATAATGAAATACAAGGTATGAATGGAAAGCATCCCAGTAATACAAGGATGTTGTATTTCACACATTAAATGTGATCTATTTCTGTTACGTCTAAATACAGGTTGTTGCCCATGCTGTACATGAACATGTAGAAAATGCTGGTGTACATTCTGGTGATGCCACTTTGATCCTACCAACACACACCATCAGTCAAGAAGCCCTAAGGAAGGTAGGAATTCTTCACAGTCTCCGGTGAAAGGCACATATTTTGTTTTGAGGTCCTCATATTCATGTTATCTGATCAGTAGAGCCATACTTTTATTTCAGCTTAACAAGCTATTTTAGGGTGTAATTTGTCAGGCTTTAGGGATAAAGTGTGGAAATGTGAGTAACTTAACGACCTATGATTCAGTCCCAGATCCTCACATTAATGTTATCTTATTAGTAGTACCATCAAGGACTATCAAAGCTTAACATACTATTCTATCTGTCTAATTCTTTCCAGGTTAGGGAGGCTACAAGGAAGATTGCAAAGAGGTTTAACATCAGTGGACCCTTTAACACACAATTCCTTGCCAAGGATGATGATGTCATGGTAAATTACTTTAACTTTCTTTCCATCATATTTGACATAATTGGGAAACTTGAAAATCTTTGTAAAAGCCAAAGTCAGCCATCTTTTGATAACTGCCTTTGTGCAGTGAGAGTGAGAATTATCCACAGGGGATTTATATCAGCATGGGTTTTGGAAAAATTCACAAAAAGGAACACAAGAAACGAATCCATTCCTATTTACAAACATTTGACACTTGTCATGGCATTCTATCAATGCTAATTACCATAAGTATGATAACCTAATAGTCACCATATACCATTTTAGTTCATTTTTTTTTTTGACTCCTCAAATCAAATCTTTTCTGTTGCCAGGTGATTGAAACTAATTTGAGAGCATCCAGATCATTCCCATTTGTTTCCAAGACGATAGACACAGATCTGATCAAGATCGCAACTCAAGTTATGATTGGTAATGGCGTTGATACCAGTAATTTACCAACACTAGAACACCCTATACTTCCCAAAGACTATGTTGGCATTAAAGTAAGTATGGATCTCACATTGTAAAACCTACTTTACCTGCAGGGTACAGTATTTGTTTCCTGCTACCAATTTACAATGTACTACCAAACTAGAGAGAGTATAGAGTTTCAATTAAGCATCTGACACAATTTTTTTTAACGTCTGACACAGTGTTTTTTGTTACAAATTACACAAACAAATAGAGACATTGACACATACAATGTTATATGTTATCTCACTGTGAACACAAATAAACAGTTATGTGTTTGAATCTATGTTACTGTAATGAACTTTGTTTGTATTTGCAGGCACCAATGTTTTCCTGGCCTAGGCTAAGGGATGCAGATCCTTTGCTGAGATGTGAAATGGCATCCACAGGAGAGGTAAACAAATATTGTCTGTATAGTCAATCAGTATACATCAACTGGAATTATGAAAGCCATAAACAGAAAGAGATGCTGACAACGGAACAGTCAACAATATATCTAAGCAGTGAAAGTTATTTCTGAAAGTACTGCTGTGAGGTTAACATCAAAAAGATTATTAACTCAATAGGACACTCGCTACAATCAACAGGGAACATTGACATATCTGTCGCTTTCTTTTTCTTTGGAGACATACAGATTGCATACATGTACAGAGCAAAAACATCACACTTTGCTCGCTAGCTCTGTGTATATTGTTGATTCTTCACTGGTAAAAATGATTATTTGTTTGCCAGTCATTAGCACTTAAACCAGTTCCAGCCTATGTTACATGAAAACTATGCTGTTTGTTTTTATAGGTAAATAAATATATGTTATTCCATGTTTCAGGTTGCATGCTTTGGGCCAAACGTCCACGTGGCATTTTTGAAGGCTCTGTTATCCACTGGCTTTAAAATACCCAAGAAGAACCTGCTGATTGGAATTCAGCAGTCATTCCAACCTAAGTTCCTACCTACAGCCCTGAAATTCCATCAGCTTGGTTTCAATGTAAGTGGAGCATATCTTCTATAAATGTCAGAAATGTTAGTTGTAATTACCACATGCTCGCACAGTTCTTATTTGATCTCAAGTCGTTTCTGAAGAGCACTCCTAGTGGTCAAAATGAAAAATCTTTTGTTTTTCTGATACCAACAAAATAGTTTTATTGTAGCAGCCAATTACATAACCACTTTAGTTAGAATCCAAATATCTGTATAGTATGATATCTATAGTTAAGTAAAATATAAAAATATCTTAACTACATTGTTATATAATAGCTATTTTGACCCTCTTATCTCCATGGTTACAGTTGTATGCAACCATAGCAACGGCAGAATATTTGAACGCACACAATATCAAAGCATCAGTGGTAGGTTTTCCAATGGATAAAGAAGATACAGGGGCACCTAAAGCCACTAGGTAAGATCATAGACAATGTATTGTTAATTCTTGCATGCAATTACTTCAGTTTCGGCACAATAGTATATATGGCTATTGAGGGAGGGTAGATTAGCTTCTTTTGCCATTGTTTAGATTTGTTTTTATGTAGTATCCTTAAAAAATCCTGGAGTAAGCGTACTTCTATGGACAGAAGATGGAAATGATAATACTAAAGACACGATTTGAACGCAAGAAAAATGTCAAACTCTCTCGCTCTCTCTCTCTCTCTCTCTCTTTCTCTAGATCTCGCTCACTCTAGATCTCTAGTGCTACATCTAGATCTGTCTAGATTTATCTCGATCGATCAACCTTGCTCAATTTCTCTAGATCTCTCACTCTCACGATAGATCTCTCTCTAGATCTAGATCACTCTCTCTCTCTCTAGATCTCTCTAAATTGATCGATCTCACTCAATCTCTTTAGATCACTTTATTGTTGACACAATATTTTTATTTTCATTGACAGATTGATCCAAAACAAAGAAATAGATTTAGTGATAAATTTACCAAACCAGAATACAAAACATGTCAAGAATAACTACCTTATTAGACGATCTGCAATTGATTCTGGCACACCATTGCTAACTAACTTTGAGGTAAGATCTCATAATATAATACACATGCATGTACACACATAATATGTTGATATTATTATAAGTTTTTGAGTGTATTGTGATTTCCATTGCTGACAATTTACAGGCTATCTGGTGAAACCAAGAGTTTAAAATTCACCCCAATTGTACATTTACATGTATTCGATGTTATGAAAATATAGAACATTCAGCCCTATTGAATTTTAATGATATGTAGTTAAATAAGTATGAACATGTTTACTCACTGGATCTGTGACATTGCTACACTCATTCTTTATCCAGATTGTCATGTCAGCAATTTCACCCTTTATTGAGTTTTGAAAATATCCGCATAATCTGATTGGTCACAATGGGGAGTGGTTATGTAACATCGAATTGTTGATATTCAAATTAGGTCATTAATATGTACACTTAGTCTGTGACCCAATGAACACTGCAAGTACAATGCAACATGTGTCATGATTAACATAAAGTGCTAATGTTATGTAAATTTATGCATATGAGTATTCTAATAATGGTCTTTTGGGGTGAGGCTAAAGTAATCAGTTGATGCTTCTACCAGGACAAGCTAGAGAGTGAGTGTAGTGGAGTCATAGATCTAGCAATTCGACAGGCTACTATGAACATGCTAATTTAGACAAGTTCTGACCATGTCATTATTTTTCATTGTATAAATGTCAATTTTCTCTTTGTTTTCTTTCCACACAGCTTGTGAAGCTCTTTGCAGAAGCTTTGGACCAGATGGGTAATCTTGATACCTCTAGTTTGTTCCACTATAAAAAACCAACCCGAGAAAAAATTCATCAGCATTAAAAATAAAGAAAAAAAAGAAGCATGTAATTTTGCACCTTGAAGCACACATATTTTTTGGACAAGATGGATAATTGTTATGTGGTGAATACCATACAAAGAATCCGAGTGAAAAATTTCACCCTAAATATATTATTGTTCATCACTATTCATTCATGTGTAGTTCTTGTCTACAGCCATCATGTATTTCTTGACCGCCATCTTGTATTTTTCAGCACTTTTACATGTGTTGTCGGCCATCTTGTTTTTTGGCAGCCATATTGTCATTGGTAGTCATCTTGTTTATGATGGGCAGCCATCTTGTATTTTGGCAGCCGTCTTGTTTTTGGCAGCTACTTTTCTGTTGTTTTCAGTAATCTATTTATGATAAGTATAGTTATATTGATGAGTGATAGGGTAGCTAGTTTTAAAATTTATTTAGTGATTGAAGTTTTTTGTGCTGTGTGAAATATTCACTGTCCTTTATATGAGTGTCGTTAGCACAAAATAATGTGAAATTATGCAAAATATACTGACTACAAAATCAGATGTTACAATTGAGATTAGATACCTCAACAATAATCACATCTAATCAAGAAATATTGATTAATATGCAGAGAACGATGAAAACTGTTCATTTTTTTTAAATTTGTTCTATAATATGAACCTCAAGTTAGTACTCAGTTTAAAGTACCTACCACAACCCATTCCACCTTCAAGACTAATACAATGATAATGTACATAATTTTGTCGTACGAAAATACAAAATGTAAAGCTGCGTCATACGCAAGTTACAACTTCAATTCCAAGCTGTGCAACCTTATTGTGGTTCCAATTTTTGAAATTCAAAACATGTCCTGTGTACTTGTGACGTGTAAGGATTATCAGTACTTGTCTAGTGACTGGTAGTTACAAGGCTCCTTAGCTCACTCGTATTTTTCTTTGACTGAACATAGAAAAATATTGGGGAAGAATATCTGAATATCGAAATGGTGTGAACAAGTACACACTTGCCAGGAAAAAGCTAAGCTTTTGAAAATGGGCATTTAATTTCACATTGCCATGTATTATTGTTCCAAGCACTTGCACAAGAACTATCTGGTATAGTTAATTAGATTAGTTGATTTGCAGCCCAGTGAATGCTTGTATTCACTTTAATTATAAAGATAGTTTTATTTTTTAGTAAAGTTTATTGTGGTGTATTATTATGGTTTTTGCTATGGTATAGTTCGGGCTTCAGGGTACAGCAAGGTCGTTATGTAGTACTATTAATGTAACTAGTATTGTTTTAGCGCTCTGAGCATAAACCCCAAGTTACTGATAAATTTTCACACATTGGAAAAACAGGATTTGTGTCTCCGTACATAACTTGATGTAAAATCGGTTTTCCACTCTCAGTATTCTTCAAATTGTAGTGTGATGAAGCACATGTTTAAAACATTTTTGCACTCATTTCTGTTGCTATGGTGATAAAAGTGATGACATAGTGACAAATAAAACAGTCATTGGAGGAAGTGTATTCACGGATGTGTTGGTGAAATTTACAGAAGTGAGAGAAACTTAAACTTGTCGCTATATGGGCATTGACATATCGTCTAACTTTGAATCTTTTCTGTGTACTTCTTAGTCTAACATATCTTGCCATTTATAGTGACTGGAACTTACATGTCTGACAGTACATAACCAATCACAGGTGTCCTTTTAAGTCATTATCAGGTCTAGTATACATAGCCAATCACAGGGGTTCTTCTAAGTGAGTATTTGGTTTAGTATACATAGCCAATCACAGGGGTTCTTCTAATTGAGTATCTGGTTTAGTATACATAGGCAATCACAGGGGTCCTTCTGAGTGATTATCTGGTCTACTATACTAGCCAATCACAGGGGTCCTTCTAAGTGATAATCTGGTCTAGTATACATAGTCAATCACAGGGGTCCTTCTAAGTTATTATCTTATCTAGCATACTTAGCCAATCACAGGGATTCTTGTTAGTGATTATCTGGTCTGTTGATTATCTGATGTAGCCAATCATAGGGGTTCTCTTAGTATTATCAGGCCTAGCACACATAACCCAATCACAAGTGTGCATCTAAGTGAATGTCTGGTTCATTTCAATGAAATACTATGTATCTAGACTGTTCCTCACCATAATCCCCTCAATATGTCTACTGAACTCTTTGTGAATCAGTATTGAAGGGTAGACCAGGTGCAAAAAGGAGTATGTTTTGTGAAATTTTGTTTTTATCACTGCCGTTCTAAAATATTTACTACATGTATTTCACCAAAAAATAGACACTTTGATTTTGTTTTAAAAAAGTGTTGGGCAATTTATGTACATCTGGAAGTTTAATTTTTAGACTGGTGGAGCCCAGTGATTTGCGAGTACAAGTGTGACGTACATTGGTTATTTGCACGAGCACTCGCAGTGTTTTCTGTGGTCATTCGTTTTCACACAGCAGAAAACACCAAAAGTATGCACCCCATCCCCACACTGACACTCTCAATATCTCATGTCATGGGTTCTGTTATTACTATATATACTTTTTGGTGATCACTTGATTTTATGTCAATGGACCGTTTGTAAGCTCATTTGCATACCACTAATGTTCTGTATAATATTGCACTGTTTTGCAAATACCAATATTAGTCAGGGGTGTAGATAAGGAAATATATAGCTAATCACTGGTATCATGTAATAATTTGGGTTGATATTACATAAGTTTAGGAACTATTGAATATTGGTGTCTAGGACTCTATTTGAAAATAAAACCCTACAGCTTTCAAGAACGAAGAGAAAATGTTTGTATTAGAAAAAAAAACACGAAAATAATTGTCAACGCCTGTTCAAAATGTACTAATTCTGGGGATTCTAAAGCGTATGATCAAAGATTGAATTAATCTTATTTGCATCCTGTGTATTTTAACCCTTGTTTGACCTATACTGTAGTTGTCTAAAACATCGATCCTAGATTAAATATCAATAAAATTGACAAATACTTCAAAATAAAATGTGGTGTTTTGTCATCTGTTGCCGGTTACGAGCAACATGCTTTGCGCCCTCAGTGTTGAACATACACATATATGAAAACGGAAGTACATCCACCCAATCAGCTAAGCCATCCTGGGAGTTCATGAAAGGTCACCATGTTACACTGGGTGCGTTATGCAGGCTGATTACATGGATATCGATACTGTAATACGTTCGGAATAACTTCTTTGTTGACAAGAACAAAATATGTTCGCTGCAGTAACGAAAAAACTGTCTAAGGCTATAGGCGAAGATACTCTTCGGCCTTCCCCATCACTCGATCAAGCGTCAGACTGCGATGTTTTCCACATTGTTGTGAAAAAGAAACGACGCTGGTCCTGGCGATCGCCCAAGTACACACCGACCGCTTACACTCTTCACCAGCTTCTTGTGAATTCCGAGCAACCCCTTGATGTCCCGACAACTAGGGAGGAACTCACTGATTTTAATGATAGCTCGGTTTTTGAAGTCAAAGGCAAAATAGGTGGAAATATTGTGAGCGAAGCAGAACTGGAATTGAGTGGGGATGACAGCGTTCAAATCACTGCTAAACTTGGCACGATTTCGAAACAAAAAGTTAACATACCCTTGCTCCAAGAAGAACTTTTAGAAAGGTGAGAGAAGTACTGTTTGTTTTTCAACAGTATATGATTTCGTAGACCCATTATTGTATTAGCGTCGTCCTGCTTGCATACGATGTAAGCCTACGTGACGCGATTCTAACATTGTCCTAGATCCTGAACACACAGAGATCCGGAGAAGCGGGAAGGGAAATTGTCAGAATTGAGTCTCGACTTACTCCGTTTGCAAGCAGGACTAGTATTAGTGAAATGTCACAATCCGTAACACATCCATAATATACTTCATTCATGGATATTACCAAACCACAAAATAAAGAAAATGTTTCTATTGTATGCACAGAACATTCACAAAACATTATCACCAGTAGCTATCATAAAATGATCAAATATATATGTTGTGTACTATAACGAGAGCAATCCATGAATTGACTCTTAAAGCCCCACCTATGCAATGAATTGACAAGCTAACAATAAACTCTTCATGGACGAGGTCATGTCATGCATGAATTTAGCGAAGTGTACAGTTCTGTATAGGGTCGATATTAAATGTAACTTTGATAGGTTTTGTTATGGGGGGGGGGGGGCAATAGTGGCTTCCTACTTCATGATGACAGATACAAATAGCTGCAACCATGATTACTGCCATGCACCAATGACTCCAATGATTTAGTTGCAATAAAAAGCTGAAACATAAAAATAGGCCTAGCACTACAATGGTATTGCAGCTACCATCCACTATTAGTTTACACTACAAAATATATAGTTATAGTTATAGTGTTAAAGTCGACAAATTAATACATTGTTGCAAAATGTAACAAATTAACAAGAATGTTACAAAATATAACAAACAGACTCCAATTAACTGCTGTTCATCAAGATACAGTTTAATCTGATAACAGAACAGAGCAATGCTGCTGAGATTGTCACTGTATCAAGTTTGATTTATTGATTCTTTGATTGATTGATTTATTGACTATGTTTATGTTCAATCAAACAATAACATAAAGCAGCTAGCTGTCAGTGCTAGAACAGCTGATAATTTCCATATTTATACTGTGACATAAGAATTAAAGTTTGTTTATTGGAACAGATTTCAATAAAAAATGAATATATTTCTCTCCTGAATATTACATGATAAATATGTTCAGATGTTCTTGATCAGGGCGTTCGCTAAACCCCATTCTGTAAAATTCCATGAATTATTGTAATTTTCAGTTTATGTGAAAATTAACAGTATAACTGAAAATGTTGTGTATAGATTCGACATGTGTTGCTATTTTCTGCATCAAAAGAACCTTTATTTTTGTAACAGATATTTCGATCATATTGCTCTCTCTTCAGCTGTTACCTGTGAGGGGAGGTCACTGTCATGTGATAAATGTGTCCAGTCATGTGACTATCACATGTCTGACCTCCACTGACTGGTCACAGATGAAGGCCTATGTACTCAAAATATTGGAAAATGATTATGAATATTCAAATTAACTGTGCTCTTTTTTTGTAACAAATACATGTGTTGTCATTAAGACCTTGCTGTGCTCAGAATAATCGTGTTCATACAAAGATATATTTGGTGGAAAACAAAAGGTTAAAACTCTAAGGCAAGGTAGAAGATTTTGCTTTAGCACGCACGCACACACACACACACACACACACACACACACCAAATATATCTGTAAATAATACAATGTACCCATGTCTAAGTATGTACATACAGAATTCTGTTTTCTCACTAAGAACTATGTTAATGAACAGTGAAAATTGTTGCTCTGGTAATAGGGAACTTGCAAACCCACCATGTTGAATGTTGGATCATGGGAAATGTGATAATAAATACTAATCAATTAGCATTGTAAACAATAATGTTACATTATTTATAACCACAAATAATCAATTCATAATCACCCTGACAGTTGTGGAAGGTTTATTTTATCAGTAGCTCCAGATTAGGTATTACGATAACAACAGATAATCCCATAGTCCTTTGCATCTGAGCATGCTCAGTCTGGATTGCAAGTACCCTATTGAGCCTTCAGGTTTACTAAGATAGACACAAACTAAAACTATTGTCACAATATGTTGATACAACAGTGATAAGCTATTGAATGGATGTGTGATTGTCTCAGTAGGGTAGCTCTCTGAATGCTAGTTGCATAAACTTGGTGGTGTACTGTTTTGGGACTTCCAATGTTTACACTATCTTGATCACAGGGTGATTAGAATCACACAACAGAGGAACTGCTATCACCCACTTGTGCAATCTATGACATCAGAACAACAGTAGTTTTAGTTTGTGTCTATCTGAGTGACCCAAAACCTCCATTACCCGAGTCATAAATACAACCAAAACATTTGCAAATTAGATTTATTCAACTTTTCTGCACCTAAATATATTCAAGTGACATCTCGAAGTTTGACTCTAGAGTGTTTTTTTTTTAACAGGTCTTTGAACATGGATCATGTATTTATCAAAGAAGTACGAGAGAAACGCCGTAACGTCTTGGGAGTGGTAGTAGCTACATTATCACCTACCAAAGATTGCAGTCTTGTTACTCAGGTCATTCATGAAGGTGATGAAGATGTAAGCGCATCAGTTCTGTCAAAAGTTGAGGTAAGCAATGGATAAATAATGATGATAATAAAAATATTTGTTTATATATAGTACTTTCCCACACTGTGCTCAAAGCACTTGACAAATTTCATCCCTGACATAGACTCTGGGTACAGTCAAGTTACAACCACCCCCAGGGGATACTCCCATAAAGGGGGGGGGGGGGTAATGCTGCCAAAATTTGTCACATTTTCCATATTTGCTCAAATTCAAAGAAATTGTGTTCACTGAATGGCTGACATATGTCCATGATGCCCAGCATCTAGTGTACATACAATACTAATGTGAATGTTCATGACCTTTATAACCATATAGCACCCAGATGGCCAAAATATTGTTTCATTTAAAACTATCCTCAGAATTGGGTCGACATTTAAAAACTGGGTGGGACACCCCTGTCTAAAATTTATCCTAGTACCCCCTCCCAGGAAACCACCCCTAGCCATGACATGTACAACCCTTTGCATGTACAGAATACATGCCATTGTATGGAGAGGCCCTTGATACATCTCGGAACCGGCAATGTGTCCACCCATTGCTGCCACTGTAAGTGCATTGTAATGCACTATTCTGACCATTGCTTTTGATCCAAAAGTTACCAAAATACAATGTATGAGATACTATATATGAGTTTTGTGTTATTGCAGGGAGAGGAAGATCTATCTGTAGTTAAGAACAAAAGCCGAACTTTACGTGTACCTGCTAATACACCCGTAGCCTATCACATCTGTGAACTGCAGATAACAAAGGAAGGCAAAATTAAGTTGCTGATTCTTGGTGAAGGAGATGGTGGTTTTGAATTCCCTGAGGAAACAAAGGACTTTGTAGATTCACCATTTGAAGTGAGCTCTGAAGGTTAGAATTTACTTTGAATTGCCATCATACATATTTTCTAATACATCAGGTTGTATGGATGTATATATTCTGAGTGTGTCCAAAGTCTCCAAATACAGAAGGTAAAAACAAAAAGAAATGTTTTTCTAACACTGAGGGCACTACAAAATCATGCAAATATATTCTAATTTATGCAAATTGTAGACATTACTGATCACTTGTGCTCCCTTGTTCAACCATGCTAGGGAAATTACTGATTCTGCTTTCTATGGTGTAAGGGTGAATATTTACCTCTTTGGCAGTTATAAATAATGATTGTAGGATCTTTACAGCATGAAAGCATTAACAAATAAGTTCATTTTTAATCTATATGAGTGGTTTTACTGATATTTTTAAAGAAAATAAATATTTTTCATTGACCGTTTTAATGTCACAGAAATCCTTCTATTTGTCTTTCAGATGAATCTCTGTATGAAATGTTCAAACCTCTCACTGGTTTAGAATTTGTGGACTTTGTAGAAAGATATTGGCTAACACATTGGTTACATAGTCTCCTAGCCTGTCCATTTACTATTGGTGTTATGCAAGATATAGTAAGTAACTGGCCTATCCTTTTACCTATGGTTTTATGCAGGAAATAGTGCAAGTTCTTGAACAGGGCACGAAATTAACTGTAGTTCTGTGTCCACAGACTACTAATTCTTGTCATGGGGCTACCATAATTTGAGAACCACCAAACAATAACAATAACATTGTTGTCTGCACTCTGTGCTCATGCTCTTTTTTGAACAGAGCACTCTGAAGTACTGTACTCATATGTTGTGGCACATTGCAAGTTCTCATTCATTGAGTGAATTCACTCAGCATTCTCATGTGGCTCGGGAAAACCTAGGGTATTGTGTTAGATGTATGTGTAATGGGTGCTCACAAAAGAACAAATGACAGTGAACGGAACAGCCAAAAAGAAATCACACCATGTACACTACATCGGATTTTAAGCAGATTGTACAAAGACACAAACTTACATTGGTAATGCATCAATATGTTGTAATAGTTCATTTTTCATAGTTCAGTTGGAAACTCTGTAAACTGTTTCTGAACAACAATATGGAATAACTTAATTTCAGTTCGACCAACTTTACCACAATATTTTGAAACATTATGAAAACTTATATTTTTGCAGTCGATTTCCCAGAACAATCTTTCAGTGACATTAACTGGAAAGTACACTTCATTTGCATACAGACTTTTCATGATTTTGAACATATTTATGTGATTTCATTTAGATTGGAAAAGCTCATGCTGTGGTTGATGGAAAAACTATAGAAGAAATGGACTTGATCCAAGTTTCACTAAAAGTAGATGGAAAACTTGAGCAATGGAAAGATTTCCTTCTCAGAGTTCAGTTTGTCTTTGTGGTAAGATATGACACTTTTTTCAAAGTGATTTAAAGCATAGATGTCATCTGATGCACACATTTGCAATTCTGCACTACCTTAAAATAAATTTTTAAGTTTTCTACACATGGGGTCCCATGCTGCTTTAAAACATAGAATTTGTTTAATGCACGTATGTATGGGGTCCAACACAGCAAAGACCTAGCTAGTAACTGTTTGTCAACAATCTCATTCACACAATGTATTAAGCAACCACCAAACTATAACACAATGTACATTTAGAGCTAGCCACGCTCTGGCGTCATGATGATCGAATGGTGATGATGCCAGCTTGGAATCTGCAGGTTTGAACCCTATTTGTTTCTGAATAGCTAAAGTCCTTGGACAAGATATGAACAACAATTGTGCCTCATCGGCCTCAGTCAACCCAGTTATATAATTGGGTTGATAATAGAATAGAGGTTGCAATGTGAATATAATAATAATAATAATAGTAATATAACTTTATTGCCATTTGCATAAAAATGCATTAGCAATTTGACTTTCCATGTGTACTCATAGAAAGAGGTGAATAAAATTGAAAACTAAAGATTGGAAAGAAAAGAACAATGGAACAAAATGTAGAAAAGGTAATGCAAGTGAAAAGTAAAAGCAAAAGATAAAATTGATGTAAGACACGAAATGATTCTAAACACACATGATGCTAAAAAAATACAATGCTGAGAAAAACATAACACTAAAACAAATGGTAAACGATCCTAGGTTTATATGGTTTGGAATGATTTAATCCTATGCACTTATAAAGGCTGCAGTGGAAAGTATACTCCCCAGGGAGTTGAAGTATAATGGGCCGTTGTGCTGATATGATCCAAGCCAGGGGTAATAATTGTAAAGCGCTTTGAGCACAGAGTTTAAAATCACTACATAATTATTATTATTATAATTATTAAAATGTAAGAGAAGAGGTTAGGATTTACAACTATTGAAACAATTCATTTTATATATGCACATAATGAGAATGTAGAACTCTCTCTCTCTCTCTCTCTCTCTCTCTCTCTCTCTCTCTCTCTCTCTCTCTCTCTCTCTCTCTCTCTCTCTCTCTCTCTCTCTCTCTCTCTCTCTCTCTCTCTCTCTCTCTCTCTCTCACGCTTGCTCTTGCTCTCTTGCTCTCTCACACCTACAATTTTCTTTTATACAGGAGAATAAAATAAAGTATCCGGAAGATGATAATAGTGGATTCCTCTCAGCTGTGCACTGTGTTTTGGCAGCAATGGCAGGTAGGTACAGTACACATCAATGAACACATTTTAGAATTTGATGTTTAGCTATCCGAGTATGGCCGTAGCACAAAGAATGTCAAGTATGAGTCATTACTCTAAGGTAGTATGGGCCTCAACAGTCAATTTGCCTGAAAACCTAAATTAATCAAATCTCGCCAAACTTTGCCATATGAAAGCATTTTCTGAGTTATTTTGAAATGGCAAAAGAAATTTAAAGTTTTGAGTTTGTTGACTAAATGGAGATCAATCCAACTACTTCATGGGAAGGCCAGAACTTGAAGAGATATGTATGAGTTTGATATGAAATGACTAACACTTGCTCCCAATGAGGTTAAATTTAAAACCTTATTCAAGGAAATTAACAGTTTATTTCCCCATTGAGTTACCACAGTATTCAGCAACGTTTCCCGTTTGAATTCTGAAATGAATTATCTTTTTGTCATTTTGATATCACTTTGAGCTTTATTTAAAAATTTTGCGTGGTTGGCCTTAATTATTTCTCTCCTCATTTTAACTGAGAAGGAGTTAATTTTCTTTACAAATGTAACGACTAATGTGTAATATCTGTATTTCCAAAGCGATATGCTTAAATAAGTACACTAATATTTTGTATATTAATTGGTATGCTTATATATCATGAGTGTGTTGCACCAATCATACCAGTGTAGAATTTTACCATTAAAGTGGCCATATGGATGAGGAATGATACTTTATTCTGAATTTTTAATTTATAAAACAATTTTATCACAGCATCCTACTTGAAAAATCAATGTGAAACAACATATACCAAGTCTGTGTTTGTAACTCAGCACATAGAAAAATCTAAAAAAATTAGTAAAATGTTTGTTATTGTATGTACAATAACAAACATTTTACACATTTATTAATGTTTTTCAATTTATGAGTTACAAACAAGGACTTGGCAGATGTTGTTTCACATTGATTTTTCAAGTAGGAAGTCATGATAAAATTGTTTTATAAATTAAAAATCCAAAATAAATACCTAATCCTCATCCATATATAAAGGTAGACCTCATTAATATACGATGTCTTTATTTACAGAGTTATCAGATGAGCAGTGTCAAGCATTATATGAATGGCATGGCGATAACTACAAGTTACTTTTTTATTTGGTAAGTGTATAAGTTACTTTTTCATTTGGTAAGTGTGTAAGTTACTTTTTCATTTGATAATTGTGTAAGTTACTTTTTCATTTGGTGTGTGATAAATACTACAGGTTTTGCATTTTCATTTCAATAACACGATCTCAGGGGTCAAACTCAAAAAATTGTTAGATAACTACTGTTGATTCCCTTTCCCTTACATCTATTTATATGTTGCTTGTAAACTTCTATCAAGTATAATTATCAGCTTGCCACATTTCTTTTGATGGTATATACATAATTGGGGAGGGAGCACATCAAGCAGTCAAAAAACTAATCTTGTTCAAACAAAAGCAAGGGACGTATGTCTGTGTGAGGGCACTAAAGTGACTCAATACTGTACCATGCTTCTAGTTCTGGTCAATTTTCTCCACAATACAGGTGAAAGAGACTGTTGAAAAAAGCTACTGTCCAAAGCTGGATGATCTAATTGTAAAGGATCTCTTCTCTTTAACTTCAAGTCCAACTAAAAAGTTTGCTGAAAGCCTGGGCTTTGTAGTCGTAAAGTCTACCAACGGAGATGAAGAACTGCAACTATTGAATGATAACATGTGTGAACTTCAGGGTGCATTGCGAACCCTCTATGCATTATGGGGAAGTGAGTAAAGGTCAAATGTGATCAGTGACCCCATGTGACCTCTCTTGAGGACCCTCTACGCATTTAATATGGGGAAGTGAATAAAGATCAAATCTGGTCAGTGACCCCATGTGACCTCTCTTGAGGACCCTCTATGCATTATGGGAAGTGAGTAAATGTCAAATCAAGGTCACTCAGTAGCCCCATCTACACGCGCACTACCTGAGGCAGGACTACAGATAGTTTGAAGCCTGTGTAAACATAAACGCGTCCCGAACCTGTCCTGAAACTGTCCTGACTTAGGACACCTTCGAGAGGTTTCCTGAAACTGTCCTGACTTTGTCCTAGGTACTGTCAGGACGGAGTCAGGAGGGAACACGCGACATCTACGCCGTAACCTTCCTGCATGTAGACACAAATCTATCCTACCTCAGGTAGGACTCGGGACTGCCTCAGGTAGGACTCGAGACAACTTATGTCTAGACAGGGCTAATGTGGCCTTTCTTGACTAAGATTTAGAATTGTATGCTTGCAATGTTTGGACAAGTATTACATGGACTTGTCGTCTTGTAGTTAGCAAAAGTCAAATCTGGTCAGTTACCCAATATGACCATTTAGTGATAAGGGTCTGAGTTTTACAGATTGTAAACCAGGGTAGTTTCTTTAAAAAAAATAGTTTTCACTTACTTTGCTGCTAGAAAATAAAATATGCTTAGATAAGTTATGACTTAAATGTCTTCCTTGAACACAATGCATAAGGTTTAGCAGTGTACAAAAGTTAATCTTTTGGGAATTTAAGTTATAGACTGTAAAAAGACAACAGTTTTCAAGTTGTGAAAATATCTAGGTGTAGTGTCTTACATTTTGATAAGTATGATTGAAATACATTAAGTAATCTAAGCACTATTATAATTCAGATTTAAAGTGGCCATATGGATGAGGATGAGTATTTATTTTGGATTAGTAATTTATATAAAATAATTTTATCATGGCTTCCTACTTGAAAAACCAATGTGAACAACATTGACAAAGTCTGTGTTTGTAACCTCAATACATTGCAAAAAAGCTATTAAAAAATGTGTTAAAAACGTGTTTTTAACGCAATACATTGCAAAAAAAGATATTAAAAGAATGTGTTAAAGACATGTGTTTATACATTGCATAAAAGCTGAAAAATGTGTTTAAAAAAGATTGTTATTGTACATACAACAGCAACCATTTTACACATTTCTTAATCTTTTGCAATGTATTGAGTCACAAACACAGACTTTGTCAATGTTGTTCACATTGATTTTTCAAGTAGGAAGCCATGATAAAATTATTTTATAAATTAAAAAATCCAAAATAAATCCCCCATCCTTATCCATGTGTCCACTTAAATAGAGTTTCTGAAATAAATTGTTCTAACATTTTTCTAAGAAAACAGTTTGTTTTTAATCATCTTTGTAAAGAGAAATGCAATTTATGATTTCATAGTGTGATTTGTATATTTGTACTTTGTCTTGTATGATATCTACGTAAAAGTTTTTCCCCTTTACAAATATTTATTACATACTATACCAAGCACAAGCCAAGTTATTGTCTTTGAACAGAAAATATGGATTATATCGCCTGGCTGGTCTACATCATGACTATTCATGTCTACATCACTGCAGTGCTCGTAATATGAGCTAAATCGTTCCAAATCATCTTTTTTCCCACTTTTTCATAAATTATGCTTGATGAGGTATAATTATATTATTTCTCAATAGTTTTCTTATTTCAGCTCGGAAAATACTCATGGGCTTGTTACTACTTGTCTGGCAACTCTAGGACAAGACCCCTTAGGTCAGTCATATATTTAATGGCTGAAAAAGAAAACATGTTGTGGAATAATATGTAATTAGTGTATAGTGACACGAATGACTTTCATTTAAGATGTAAGCTAACAACTTTGGGAGGGTTTTTTCACAACAGAAGATGAAATACATGTTGAAAAGAATCTGAAAATTCTGATCTGAAATAACTATGCAACAAACAAACAAATTCAATGTACACTGCCTGAAACAGAAACGATTTCAAAGCAACAGATAAAATTCTTCTGTTCCAGAAACTTAGCAGTTTTGCTTGACAATGCTTTGTGCACCAGAAAAAGTATTTTGCTCTTTCTAGCACAGAATGTTGTACTGAATTTGAAATTATCACCAAAAGCTACGCCAAATCCAATTGGTGCTCAGATGTAGACCAATGATGTAATCATGTCGCCTACATACTGAGATATACATGCGAATTGCCAGTTTAGGGTTGTTGTGAATTTCATCTGCAAAAAAAAAGAGAGAGAAAAATGCACTTTGCATTTTAGCCAAAGACTTACAAATGCACAACAAAATGTTTCCATGGCATCTAAACATCGTAAAGTATTTATGCCAGTCCCAGCTAGTTACCTACCTTGCAGTAATTTTCGAATAAAGTGTTACAAGAGGACATTAATTGCTGAAATGACTTATCACTTTGTATGTGAGGATCACAGCCAACAAAATGTGGCTGAAACAACGCCATGAAGTCCTAACAATTACATCATCAATAATAAAGTTAGTGGAATGTTTTGATTGGTTTAGAATGCAACCACCTTTTCTTGTGAAACACTGGAACAATAATGGTTTCAATGGCAGCTACAGTTCTTTGGCCAGTCCAACAGCTTCCGAACAGCACTCCTAGTGGTCAACTTGTGTAAACCTTTTTGTCTTTCTGATGACAGAAATATGATGTATTCTTCTCTGAGCATAAGAGAAGATACACATAGCTGTGGAAAGATACAGTGGATTTATTGACGAACTTCACTATATTTTATATTTATAGATAGGAAACTGGAATGTTATTAAATAATAAATTAAAATCAAAATATATTGTGAAATCTTTATATCACTGCCCTGTAATTTTAATTTTAATTATGACTTGTTATCGAATGATCATTGTATTGGTTAGTTGTTGTTTTTTATCAACAATATTATTTATAACATGTTAAAACTACTGTTCTGTAAACATTTTCGTAAAAACATTTTATGTTACATATATTGAAATTTTCACATTATATATACTTACTTGATTAGTTGCCAATGTTAAAGTGATACAGCCTGTACATGAGGTCCAATTTTTGACAAAAGTTGGTGTACAGAAGACAAAGATACAACACGTATAGAAGTTGAGCTTGAGTGTACAGTTATTTGATTCACGCACATGTGCAGGCCTCAAGATTGCATGATGTGCAAATGTAACCAGTACCTTAGGGATTCTCAAACAGAACTTACTAGTAACTAGGGATGCTCAAACAACTTACCTGTAACTAGGGAGGCTCAAACAGAATTTGCCAGTAACTAGGGATGCCCAAACAGAACTTGACAGTAACTAGGGATGCTGAAATAGAACTTACCAGTAACTAGGGATGCTCAAACAGAACTTACCCGTAACTAGGGATGCCCAAACAGAACTTACCGGTAACTAGGGAGGTGCAAACAGAACTTACCAGTAACTAGAGATGCCCAAACAGAACTTTCCGGTAAATAGGGAGGCACAAACAGAACTTTGTTTCTAACCAGAAATATGTTTATTAATTATTCACAATTGTGTGGGTTTTTTAAATATTGTGATGTTTCAATATTTATTGAGAACCAAAACATTATTTCAAAATGTTTTCATGTCTTAGACATGTTCAAAATTTTATCACATTATGTTCATGCATCCTTCAGTGATTGGCTTAGATCATGTCACATGGGTTAAACTAGTAACCCATGGTGACCTCACTTTGCATATAGGGGACACTAGTCGCATTCTGTTTTTCCTAGGGCAATATTGACATAGCCTGGCAGTCTTATTGGGGATATTGACAAAAACACTTATTGCCTGATGTATATTTAGGTGCGAGTAGGTGTCATATAACTGTTTATTCTGTTGCATAGCAACTACAGTAGCTACACAGCAGTGCTTGGAGTATTAGATATCTTCTTGTGCCCTCATAGCCAGGCAATAAGTGTATATTAGAGACACATTTCACTCATGTCTTAGTTGTTACAATATCACAACAATATTTCAACTTGAAACTAAAAGTAACTACCAAAGACCAAAATGTTACAGGATGTACCACTTGGAATTTTCATATGTTATGATTTTGAATATAATCACCATGTGATATATGGATTTAAGGTGTAGATGTTTATACATAGTTCATATCTTTTACTGTTTATGTAGTCACTGACTATATGTACCAGTGAATAAAGCAACATACAAATTGACTATGGTATAGTGTGTTGTTTTATGTATTGATAAGATAGGGTTGCACACATACATACATACATACATACATACATACATACATACATACACACACAAACACACATACATACATACATACATACATACATACATACATACATACACATACATACATACATACATACATACATACATACACACACAAACACACACATATATACATACATACATACATACATACACACACACACAAACACACACATACATACATACATACATACATACATACATACATACATACACAAACACATACATACCGTACACACACAAACACACACACACACATACATACATATACATACATACATACATATGTACGTACGTACGTTCATACCAGAACATACATGTACATACATACATACATATATACACACACACACATACATACATACATACATACATACATACATACACACACACACACACACACGTAACTTATAACTCAGACTGATGTATGCCCTCATTGGTCAGCATGAGAGTCGATTGCTAATAGTTCCATCGACATATCAGTATGATATTATGTACGCGAATGGGAGCTTGACTATAGCTATGTTACATGTGTAAAACTTAAGTGTCATATTTTGTATATAACAGTATATGATAGATTTGATTTATTACCACCTGGAACGGATTCTTAGAACAATGGTTTGTTAGGTACAATAGCTCACTCTTCATATCGTACACCCTGAACAGTATCGCATCACCTGTGGATGAATTTTTTTTGTAGCTGTTTACACGATTAATCAAATCAAATTGACTTTTACGGCGGCACTCAAAAATGCGCCCTCAATGGTGATCACGATTTCATTCTGTTTCTATACTGCTTTATGGATAATATGTACAATCTAATTTTTGGTATTTTAAACAATTTTCAGGGAATATATTGTGGTTGTCTGATTGAAAAATGAATTCAAAACCGAGCTTTCGATCAAGATTCAAACTTGCCACTACGCTACCTACATATTATATTGACCACTAATTAACAGATATAAAGACCTATGCCGTTTTACAAGTGATTGATCAATTTCTAGTGAACATATCTTTGGTTATTTAATTAAAATAAATATCCAATTACAGCTAGTACAGGTGTAAACAACTACTTCAAAGTGGTTAAAAAAACCCGAGGCAGACTACTTGAACATTCAGGTGATCACTGCACTATTACTCACACAGGTGACACAAATATGGCGCCTCAATTTACAAAAACGTTACCATAGCAATGCTCTTTTGTTACACAAGGCTTTTGATTTAAAAGTTATAATTAAGGATAATTTGTTCTTAAGCTACCGACATTTGCAAGTATGTTGGTAAAGTGGCGCACCACTATAGTCTACACATTCATTTTTATGAATATCAATCGGCATGACAACAAATTTGAATATTTATGAGTTGGTTTCGATTCAGTGACGTACAATACAAAACGAATTTAAAACGTATTGTGAATACGAGCGATCGCCTTAATTTCAGAATGGATTCCAACAGGACAATCCGCGTATTACTGGTTGTATTTTTCATTATGTGTCCATGTCCTATGAGATGTAGTCGGAATTCAACGCTATTTGTCGGTAAGCATTTTTTTTTTTTCATTTTCTTTTTTTTCGTGTGAAATATGTGAGAGTGTGCTACTTATTCCATAGGAATCATGAATGATACAAGAACGGTGATAAACTGAGTATCTCAAATTTGATAATCATTTCGTTTTCTCTACATGATGTAAAATTTGTCCTGGTGTGAACCGGGTGATTGTGAAGTAGGAAAACACAACCAAACAAATTTAAATGCGCTGCAGTAAAACCAGCTCACCCTTCAAATATACATGTTCTTATTTTCGGCTATATATCTAGTGATTAATCGTCAAAAATGTGAATGTATGTTTGATCACATTTATTGGGACTTTTGTAAGCTTCATATATGGCGGGTGAACAATTCTGTTCTTAGATTTCACCTACATGACAATTGGTTGAGAATTCGGTGATTATTGGACAAAGATTATACGTGCTACACTAGATGTAACTGGCAATGGGTGATTTTTCAAATCATGCAAGGTTTACTGTTGGTGTAAAACAATTTTAATACAAGACAAATTATTACCACATAATTTCTACTTTTCCTATAACTAGTTTATGTATTTCATGCTTATTTTCGACTGTTATTGGACGGATAAAGAGCTGCGGTCAAAATTGGGCTCCAAGTCATTTAATGTTCATAATTTCAGTAAAATATGTTACTTATTTTGATAGTGGTAATGGTGTTGATGTAGTCTCGATCGCCAAACTAGTAATTTAGGGACCGGTCAGTTTCTTCGGCCGGGGGGGGGGGGCGGTGGATTGAGTGGGGGGGGTCACTCTGTTTTTGAAATTGGCAGTAGGGGGGTCATGCTGTTTTCAAAATTGTGGATGGGGGGGGGGTCATTGTGTTTTGGATTGTGATGGAAGAAAAAAGTCCTGAATAGTCTCAAAATTGACTTTTCAGAGTAAAAAACTTCCAGGGTTTCTAGGGGGAGACCCCCTAGGACCCCACATAAGAGATATACATATTCCCTGCTCAAGCTTTCCCATACCTTTCACTGTCAAGATGCTGTTTAACTCCTTTTGGAATATATTTACCCTGTGTAGTCAATAATCATAATTATGATAGTGCTAACCCGGGATCTTATAAAGTAGATGCAAGACAGTCAAGCAGTCCACACTGAGTCACGATAAAAAAAATACCTGTCATGTGAATATTATATATATATATATGGGGGGGGGGTCATCATGTTTTAGAATTAAGTGATAGGGGGGGGTTGGTTTTACAGATAGGGGGGTTCAGTGACTTTTTGTCGGCCCAATTTAAGAATCCACCGCCCCCCCCCCCCGGGTGAAGAAACTGACCGGTCCCTTAGACGCCCCCCCCCCCCCCCACCAATAAAAGAAGTTCCAGCGGTGAAGCCGCGAGGCGTTGACATAGACAACAGACTTCGTTTTGCTCAGATTGCCCGCGCGCGCACATAGTACTCCAATTGCGCATGCACAAAGATCAACGTCTTGCGGCAAGACTGTTGTTGCTCGTGTTTTGCGGAGGGGGGGGGGGGGGTTATATAAGTGATAGATTAATGTGCGAGACAAGCCAGCCGTCTCCTCACTCTCATTGTTTGAATGAGTACGCAGCGAATCAGTAACTGAAATAAACAAAATGATTTAAGATATAATTGATATGTACAGTCAATAAAGCAAATGGCACATTATATTTGTCAGTCAGATTTGTTTTGATGTATCTTATTTTTCATGCTGCACAATATAGGTCGGTCAATAGTGCATTTAAAAACGGCGACTGTAAATATAAATGTATTTATCCTTTAAAAATCAGTTAAAAGTTACACTCAACTTGTCATTGACTCAATGAATTAATCCATATAATATATTTACTGTACATCGTTGCTGTTTTGACATCAGAATGGAAAAAACAGATCTCATGTCTACGTTTATGTGTGATGAGTGTGTGGGTGGGTGTGTGTGTGTGTGTGTGTGTGTGTGTGTGTGTGTGTGTGCTTCTGCATGCGAGTCTGACTGTCTGTGAGTTTGCCTGCTTGAATAAGGGTTTGACTTCAATGTATCTCGAAAGCTTGCTCGAAAATGAGACCCAGTGAACTAGTGACCCATAATGACCTCAATTTGCTTTGAGCGGGGCACATTTCGTATTCTGTTTTTCCCAGGGCACTATTCATGGAGAGTGGGAGTACTAATGAGGATTTGCTTTGACTGTGGAAAGAACATGTGCCTTGGCTTGCCTTGTTCGGGCACTAGGAGACATCATATTACCCCTCCCACTATTTTGCAAGAACGGTGGGATGTTTACTCTGTAAAAGCAATCGGGGTAATAGACGTCTATTAGTATCCTCATAGCGAGGCAAACAAAGTAAACTATGCTGTAGATTGTTAGTTAGGGAGACAATTATGACAGTACATCAGTCGTTCCCTCTATCTAACTTTAAATCACACAAATTCGAACATTCGAGGTACATTCAGTTTTGTAAGGCATTGGTTGGCTTTTGCCATAAAGGGAAAGTTCTTTGTTACAGATATACTGGTCTTCATACCGTCAACTACCGTCTTTCTTATTCTTATCTTGGTTTTTTTTTTACAATTGTTATGTCAACATTTGAAATACAAAGGAAACCTGTTGACTTGAAGAAAAACGTCTGATTCAACAAAAATTGTTATATTTTATTTTATTGTCTGGCATGGCTGGATGATATCAATCCATCATTAATTGTTACATTTCATCGTCTGTGAAGAAAAAATCTTACCAACATGGCTACATTGTCTTTATTTGAGGAGCAGATAGTCACCAAAACATTACAACAATATATACTTTTTAGGCATGTCTTTGGATCAAATGTAACAATTGCATTTCAATTTCTGTAGTGCCAAACGATAAGATGTAGTGATGACAATAAGCTTTTTGTTCAGCCAGGCTTAATATTTACAACTAGATTATATTTACAGTAAGTAAAAGATGAGACGAGAAAACGTAAGAGTGTTAGTAAGATTTGTGTGCATGCAAATAATAAAATGTAGCAATGTTAGTAAGATTTGTGCGGTCAGACGATAAAATGTAGCAATGTTAGTAAATTCTTTCTGCAGTCAGACGATACAATGTAGCAGTGTTAAGATTTTTGTCGAATCAGACAAAGATTTCATTGTAATAGAGTAGTACAGTCAGAAGCACGGTGAGATTTATATATTACTGTCATACAGTGTGAAATGCTAGACGGATCGAAATTAGAAAGGTGTGAAGACGTGAAAAATATTTACTAAAATCGATTTGTAAAATCAAAATTGCCCAATCAGCAATATAGAGTGTTTTTTTCTGAAAAAATAAAATAAGACCCGAGATTCTCAATTTGCTCTGATACAAGATGTACATTTTTGTAATGTTCACAAGCTTTTAAGATTGTATTTCTTCTTATATCCACATTGTTGCATCAGTAACTTTAGTTTTACGGACAACATTCATCCCCAGGCTTCCTGGATGGAGTGTGAGTTTAAGTACATCCACTGAATTTTCTCACAAAAAATACATTAAATGTCAGTTTCATGAATTATGTATCTAATTTGTACCTAATATAATTTGATTTTTGAAGTCCTATATCTTAAACCTGTGAAACCCACTCCTCTCATACCACGACTGCACGATTGTCAGCAGCGATTAAACTGCCACTATGACCATTGTAACATAGTTCTGATATTATGTTACAATGGTGATAGTGGCAGGATGTTGCAGCAGTTGGATGCAGAACTGGTGGCAGCAATGGGATCATACCAAAGACCCGCACAAAATAATGCAAACCTAGATACGTGTAATACAATGAGTCAAAGTAAAATGTAACCCTCCCCTATTTTGTTCATGAAATATGGCCCTTCCCGAGAACCGATATGTTAAATAACCCCTCGAATTCACATAGCCCCTGTAATTACTCAAGCCTCCTTCACGGTCTTTCGAATAAAATTCCTCATTAAATTTTGCTTATAATATCTTAATGAATTCGCTCTGACTGCGGGCCTAGAAAATAGCTTAATGTCCTGACATTGTTGGCCCAATTTCACTAAAAACTGAAAACACAACTGCAAAAGGTGAATCACGATTCTATAGAACAGAATTAATCTTTAATGTAAATATTAACTTTCATTGAATCCTTTGTATATGGAAATGAACGGTATGCCCTGCCTTGTCAAAATCATAAACTTTATATGAGACGGCAATCCAATTGACGGGTATGGTAGTTCAAATCAGCATTGAGAGCCTCGAGAAGGTCTTTTTCATAAGCTTTTTTTGTTGATGACAGAACAAAACAGTTCGTCAAACCCCAATTTCAATCAAAGGGAAATTAATAGTTCAATAGAATATTTGTTATGGTTTCTCTTAATATAATTATGACGTGGTCGTGGCACGACATGTTAAAACGTACTGGAACGCTATTAGCTGTGAAATTAATAAAACCCCTTTCAGTTGTATAATACAAGTAATGGTCTTTTCATTAAACCTTTCACGAAATAGAAATACGACAGTTTGATCTCGATTGTTATTTTTTTTTAATGGAAAATCAAACTTAACCTATCTCGTTTATTGATATCACGTGCCTATCAACACCGGTTTATATATCAATTCCCTGTTTTTATGTGGTGTCAGAATCGACGTAATTAGGTTATATAGTAAATTTAACAAAAGTGCATGGGTTAATACATACATACATACATACATACATACATACATACATACATACATACATACATACATACATACATACCTACCTACCTACCTACCTACATACATACATACATACATACATACATACATACATACATACATACATACATACACACACATACCTACCTACCTACCTACCTACCTACCTACCTACCTACCTACATACATACATACATACATACATACATACATACATACATACATACATGCATACTGATCTAGCTAAGGTTAACATGATTGACACAGAATGCCACCATCTTCAACGAAGACACTGTTGTCAATTTTTCTGTTTAAACTTATTATTTTTCTTATCAATGAAATATATATTTGATAGGTTGGATACGTAACGAAAGTGAATATATACGGCAGGCCTTATTTGATGACGTCATTGCAGTATTTCACAATACCACCATGCATCATGACGTCGCAACTGCACTCCCCAATGCCACCATGCATCAAACGAATCTATTGGTAAAAGAATTGGTTCTTGACTCCAATAACCCTTTACATGTGGCGGCAGAAGGTAATTATAGTGGAGAGTATTTTAGTTTAGAGAGAGAGAGAGGGAGAGAGAGAGAGAGAGAGAGAGAGAGAGAGAGAGAGAGAGAGAGAGAGAGAGAGAGAGAGAGAGAGAGAGAGAGAGAGAGAGAGAGAGGGAGGGGGGGGGGGGGTAGACAGAAAGACAGACAGACAGACAGACAGACAGACAGACAGAGATAGAGACAGAGGGAGACAGACAGACAGACAGACAGACGTAATAACAATATTCATTTGTGTGTGTGCGTGCGTGTGTGTGTAATATCAGCACAACTTTGTCCGAATTTCTAATTATTATTCTCGTTTTCATACCGTCACAGTATGCAAATTCCTATCCGAAGGAGGAGTAATTAGCATAATTCTAACAAACCCATGTGATCGTATCTACCATCATATTGTCATCGATATGGCTAAAGCAATGGGCGTCCCTCTCTTCACTACATGTACGTACAGCGATAAAACTAAAATGGTAACTTCACCTCAAACTGATGAGACAGCACGGGGAATATTTCATTTGTCACCTTCACAAGAAGACATATCAGCCTTTGTCACAGATGTACTGGACTATCATGAAAGTGAATCGGTCGCCATTTTGTACGAGCATAACGTATCAGGTATGTTACTCCCACACTCCACTCTCCACCCCCACCCCATGCCCCACCCCACCCCTCCACCACCGCCCCTGTAGGAGGATGGTCGACCTGGCAAGCGTTTCGATTGGAGGAAATACTTGCAAGGTCGACCATTAAGACTTACGTAAGCACATGTTACTAAAGGACAATCCGTTGAACACTCATTTCAACCATAGTCCCTACACATGCCCAACGTAGGCTGAGAACTCGAGATGAAAACATAACCTTCGGCCAACTTCTCTATCAATCAAAAACTCAAGGAGGACTCCTTCAAGAGTTGGAACTCAATGACCATTGATCACTGATAGTAGAGATGATATTCATAATCACACAGAAAAGTCCAAAATCGGAGCAATTTGTCATTATGTCTTACGCCAAAAAATAGAATTGCGTCTGGTTAGGATATTTTATCTAAAGTGGTGCGACGACGCGAATTTTATTATTATTATTATTATTGTTATTATTCTCAACAAACTTGTCACTCAATCTAAAATTTATGGCAGTTACTATTCTTTTTATTGAGTACTTTAGAACAAATGTTTTATGTGTAGCAAATGTCATTTGTTTGTTCATGATTGTTCTACCGTTGTCTTCACTGAAATAGGGAGGGTTATTTGTGTTTCTCCACGGATCTGCAGACTGTGCGAGCTGGACAAACATGAAAAAAAAAGACTGATGCGAGGGTATTTAAGTGATGCGAGTCCTGACTAGAAACAATGCTTCTTTTTTGGCCTATTATTTAACCATTCCACAACGTTTCATAACTTTTTGTTTTAGTGGTAATAATGATACCACGGTAATGAAATTTCTTGGTTATTTTTAGATTATTTGAATATTTTACAGTGTTGTAAAGCATTAGGTCAGACTTTGTCACAGATTTATTGGATTATTACGAAAGTTGTGGATTTTTGTAATAATATTTCTGGTAAGCTCCTGGGCCACATTTACAGCTACCTTTACTTGATTGATCATACAGACACTAACGCTAACATCAGAAACAAAATATCTCTTCCAGATATGATATCCAAAGTTGCAGAAGAAGGTCGGTTTATGGTTGCTAGGCAATTGCGAATGCCAATGAACACCACAGTTGTCGAAACCTCTCAAGCAGTGTACATGGTGGTGCTTGACGAAGTCAGGCATCTCGGAATACATCATATCATACTGCAAACCAGCACTACTACTATACAAAGTATTTTATATAACGTAAGTAATGTAGAAATGTTAAAAACTTCAGTTTTCATTTTTTTAATCAGTCATTTAACTCGAAGACATTCATATAACAAGTAAACACCACCATAAACGAAGGCCACACGCAATACGTCGACGGTGTATTCAAGGTTTACATACCCGTAAAGAACGCTTTAAGCTTTCATTATAAACTTTTCAGTGTTTCACTTTCTAGCACTAAACTTTCAACATATTGCTTTCCATTTAATAATTTAGATCTAAATCGAATATATACTATTTTGAAATGTGCCTGACATGCGTCAAGGTAAATAGTTTCAGACGCTTGAATACAGGTGCGGCAGTAAGAGTTTTCAAATTACTTTGTTTCCTGCAACTT
Organism: Glandiceps talaboti; assembly: GCF_964340395.1. Lineage (NCBI taxonomy): Eukaryota > Metazoa > Hemichordata > Enteropneusta > Spengelidae > Glandiceps > Glandiceps talaboti. The sequence goes on along the minus strand of NC_135568.1, from coordinate 10,161,620 downwards.
CTTATACGTTCTGCAAATAATGATTCTCTGTTATTCTTTCTCTAGGCGATGCTTTTGGGAATGCTGAGCCAGGATTACCATTGGATGTTATTAAATGCTGTAAGTTTGTTTGTCTAAAGTAAGGGGAATTGCACTTTGCCGCTGAAAAATCACATGTATAAAAAAATTCTTCAACTGACTTGAACAGTGTTCCCCACAACCATAAACAATGGACGAGAAGCATTATCTAGGCTACAACGAGAGAGAAAGAGAGAGAGAGAGAGAGAGAGAGAGAGAGAGAGAGAGAGAGAGAGAGAGAGAGAGAGAGAGAGAGAGAGAGAGAGAGAGAGAGAGAGAGAGAGGGGGGAGCGCGAGACAGACAGACATAAGAGGGAGACAGAGACAGAGTATTCAGTCGATGGGTTGTTATTGATCGCGTAGTTGGAGTGTTTACAGTATAAACCTGATTGGATGGTAGTTATTACCAAATATGTTATAAAAATGGTGGTGATATAATGTAATTATCCATTTTACAGCTTTACATATTAGCATCATTGTTATTTTTGACACTAGATATCATTACCTAACATGTTATATAAACACATCCATGCCTTTGTCATTTTTTCTTCTCTTTAAAAAAAACGTTATTTGTTCAAATATCCTCATAGTGCAGGGAAGAGCAGGCGGCCTTAGTTCAACATATAACTACTGCATAACTTTTACCTTGTCAAATTGTTCCTACCAGGAGAAACTAGGGCATGGTTTAAACTAATTTGATAACATTCGTGAAAATAAGTGCAGTGGATGAAAACCAAACGAAAGGGGAGGAAAGATAATGATACTGGAAACTACTCACATTTTTGTCCATCCATCTTTTTCAGGATGCATTCCTTTTAGATCTAAGTCGTTATGTGTACAGCAACACGAATTTAACACTTTTCAGACTTTCAACGGATGAAGAATTATTTCCCTTTGATACCAACGAAGGTTAGAACCACTAAAATCACTAATTTCTGTCATTAGTAAGAGCCTACAGTAACGCCATGTGCTCCACTCCCTTCAATTTCGCACAATCATGTATAATATAAACACCACCCACGCATGTGCAAATGTTGCAGCTTTGTAAGAATACATGTACTTTCGCCGCAAAAAGTATTTCATCAGAATTTGTGTAATTTTTACTGTATCTCAAGTACCTTGTGTACGTCCTTAAATTGAAGAAGTCATCGTGATTAAATTCTGGTCAAAATTTCTCTGCCCATACAATTTGTTTTCTAACATTTTCAAACTTGTTAGTTCAGTTGGCATAGACATAAAGGGAAACTTATTTGCATCAATATTGTAATTAAATCATTCATATTTGCATCAATATTATTTATATTTGCATCAATGTTATTATTAACTCATTCATATTTACATCAATATTATTATATTTGCATCAATATTATAATTAAATCATTAATATTTGCATCAATATTGTTATATTTTCATCAATACTATTATTAACTCATTCATATTTACATCAATATTATTATTAAATCATTCACATTGTTTATTGCTTATCAAGGAATATACTCTAATGAAAACTATCAAGCGGTTCTCTTCCGAGACGCATTGGCAGTGATTTCAGCAGCAGTCCATGATTACACTGATGACGTTGGAGAGTTCAATCTGACATCTCCCTCTACGGACTGTTCGGCCTATGATATTCATACACATTCAATGTCTATGAAATTTGGAGATTACATTGCAAGGGTGATTATAAATCAATATATTACATGCATGCGTGTGTGTGTGTGCGTGCGTATGTATGTATGTATGTATGTATGTATGTATGTATGTATGTATGTATGTTTATGTTTTCGTCTTGATGGCTGCCTCTACGAAAACGTAAACATGCATAACGAAGGTCAATTCAAGCAAAAATGCCGAGGTAAAATAACAATGAACGATTAACCGCGATCTATATCGGATTTTAATCAGATAGGTATGTATGCATGCGTGTATGTACATATGTATGTATGTGCACTTATGTGAATATATGTATATGTGTGTGTCTGTCTGTTTGTCTGTTTGTCTGTTGTCTGCAAGTCCACAGACTGGTGCTTAGGTATAAATGGGTCAAACTTCCATGAACAATATATCTAGATCTGTCATCGAATAATTAGCTTAAAATCATGGTACACAATTTTTCCAATATATTCACTAGTAGCACATGGGTCGAAATTAACGGAAATTGTGAAACATCAAAGAATATTTTATCCCTGCAGGTGAGACTTCATGGAGCTTCTGGTAACGTGTCTTTTAACAGTACAGGAAGTAGAGACGATGTGTATTTAGATGTCATTGGTATTCAAGACGAAGAACTGAAAGTTGTAAGCATGATGTCATTAAAGAGCAATTTAAAATAGGGGCGCATGCGTAGATGTAATATTGCCTAACTGAGCATGCGTTGGTCTGAATGTTCACACACACAATTTTTTTTCCAAAATAAAAATTTAGTCGCCAGTCTCATTAGCAAAATATAGCACGAACAAGTTTTTTTCTTAATGTCTGTCTCTGTGTTGCATTCCAGACTGTGGGCAATAACAACACTGAAATTTTGCTCAAGCAAATGCTCAACAAAATATGCCTTACTCAAACCTACTACATGTCCTAACTAATGGCATGAGAAACACATACTTTACCATCAACTATACAATGCCAGAAAATAACACCATGCTATCTAAGGCTAGCTCAACACCTAAAATATACCAGATCAAGTTATATTGTTTTTCATCTACTAAGTATTTTCACTCGAGACAAAACTTATGAACGTACTTATGAATGTTCATGAACTCTGGATTCTTACTTAGTAATGCAATTTCTACTCACAGAGCCAACAGATTTCTTGGAAGCGAATCCCACATTTTTGCTGACGTCTTTTCAACACCGTCAGGAGGTGTACTACAATATGTTATTACTATTTACACCATGATGCAGAGATGGAGATGGTTTCTCTTAAGCTCATTTTCTTCCGAAACACATTACAACAGCCCACTGTAGTACACCCCTGATGATTCTAGCGAAATTTTAGCGAAACTTTTACATTCGCTTCTAAGAAATTGTTTGACTCTGTTAGTAGAAATTCATATTACAAATTAACATGTGATGCTTGCCTTTGTCAGATTGGTAATTGGACAAGCCAGAAGGGACTATCTATAGACACTGCTCCCCAAAACAATGCTAGTAAATCCACCCGATTTGTGTTCGGGGATGTTCCATTACGGGTGTCTACTATCTTGGTAAGTTTCTATTCTACTCTAGAAGGGAAACGTTTACAGGGTACATTTGTCAACTATTTTCAAAGCCAAGTTCAGATTTTGCTGATAGTGATGTAAAATAACACCATGCCAAGATCGCAAAAGTCATTGCATATTCATATTTTTAAAAGTTTTTTTCTACATAGTCCAACTAGATACAGACACGCGGGTGCCAATGGTTGACGTCTGCATTAATCACTTCGTGCATGATGGCACTTTATTTCACTTCATTTAGACAAAATGTAACAAGAAACTATTTATTTCACAATCTTGTTATCTTAAAGTGTAGCATGTGCAGTTTACTTATTGGTTTCTGCATGGTTGTATCAAACAGAGTCTGTCAACTGTAACTTGAAACAGGTTGTAACAAGTAATGCTTTAGTACTGTTTACTGAAAAGGTATTGCTAAAACTGATATCTCTCTTATCATGTCATTCTAAGTTTCAGTCTTTCTTATTCTGGAAAGATGGTCATGAGAATCTTCAAGGAAATGATCGATTTGGTGGTTTTATCGTCGACTTCACCGAAGAAATCGCTAAGAGACTGAATTTTAAATATGAGATGATCCTTGTGCCTGATGGCAACTATGGAGTAAAATTGGACGACGGTTCTTGGAATGGCATGGTTCGTGAACTCATTGACGATAGGGTAAGTAATGTGTTTTTTTTATTCAAAATAAATTTGGGACGACTGTACCCTTGAATTTAAATAAATGGTGACCTCGCTTTGGTTAGTATTGTGTGACCAACTCTCAAGATGGATATAAGAGGCTGTCAACAAATAGAAAACCTTTAAACGTGTACTAACTGCAACTGGAACGGTTTTTTATGTTTTGTTGGATATCACTGACTTACTTGTAGTGTCGTGCACCTTGAACAGTATTGAACCACCTAAGAATATACGTATTTCTGTAGCTATACATATAACACGGCACAATAAATCCGATCAAATTGACTTTTCGATCGGTACCCTACTATCAGCAGCCCCAAGGTGATCATGATTTCAACCTGTTACTTTATTACTTATGGATAAAATAGGCTTCTAATCAACATGTAAAATGTTTAATTATTGGTAATATATTAATTACTGGTGAATATGTTGTTTGTTGTCTGGTTGTCCGATCGAGAAATTGATGTTTCAATTACAGCTAGTGTAGCATTAATGGAGACATGTACATCAGATAACCACAGAACTTTAACCTTAAACTAATCTATCAATTTCTGACAACTTTCCCAAGACATCACATTCGATTTGGCTTTCTTAACCATAGTTCGCGTCTTCTGCACCCGTATTTGTTTCCTCTTTTGGATGAACATCGGGTATCTAGTAACTCTGATATCTTTGTTTGTTTGTCTGTTTGCTTTCATTACAGGCCGATGTTATCATGGCACCTTTTACGATAAGCTCAACTCGTTCTGAAGCCATTGATTTTTCTGCACCGTACATTTTCTTGGGGACAGATATTCTCATGAAGAAACCGGCTTTGGCAAAGCCGAACGCTTTTAGCTTTCTAAGTCCACTTTCTGCAGAGATGTGGATTTGTGGCGCTGTTGTATTTGTTATCATCAGTTTGCTCTTAACACTCGTTAACAAAGTAAGCCCTTATGAGGCTCATCACCTTTCTAAACGTGAAAGTATGTCCGTGAACGAGGCAACGAATTTGAGTATCCTGAACAGCTTTTGGTTCGTGTTCGGCACACTAGTCCAACAAGGTTCTCAGTTTTCCCCACTGTCTCTGTCAGCACGAATAATAAGTGGAGCATGGTGGTTTTTTGTCCTGGTATTCATTGCCTCCTATACTGCAAATATGGCTGCCTTTCTGACCGTCACAAAACTTGAAACGCCCGTTAACTCGGTGAGCGACTTGGTTAAGCAAACTCACATCACTTATGGTTGTCGTGATGGCGCTGCCACCATGACATTTTTCAAGGAATCGAATATCGAACCTTATAAGACCATGTGGACTGCCATGATGCTTTCAAAAACCAGTCCGTTTGCCAAAACATCTTTTGATGGTGTCAAGCGAGTCTGTGAAGAGGCCAACTATGCCTATATGCAGGACTCTATCTACAACGCGTATTTCACGAATCGCAATCCCATACCAAACTGTGAATTTGAAGTTGTGGGCGTTCCTTTCGACGCTAAGGGATATGGTGTTGGCTTTCAAAAGGGAGCTTCCTACAGGGACGAGTTTTCTCAAGTCATCCTTGAGCTTAGGGAGCAGGGGTTCATCGAGGCCCTCAAGACATCTTGGGGATTGTCGGTGGTTTCAGAGAGCACTGACACTAGTGTAATAAGTAACAAGAATGTACTACAACTCGACAACATTGCTGGCATCTTTTACATACTTGCTGGGGGTGCAGTGATGGGCCTCTTGACGGCACTGGTTGAAGTCATTGTCTACAGATGTAGCACAAGACGAAAGGACGTGAGGAAGGTAAGTTTATCTGCCGATTACAATTAATGATTTATCTCTTAATAACCAGTAACACCTTCTGTTTTCCTTACTTGTCAGTTGGACACTGGGGATGGAGAGTCAGTTGGACACAGGGAAGGGAGAATCACCATTCATATGAATTATGGGGAGGAGATCATTATATTTGTTTGTATAAATTAAGTTTACTCATGATTACACAAAGCAACTAAATATTCACTCCTTGCTATCACTCATCTTGCGGAAAAGAACCAAAAAATCTTCTATTAATTATAATACAAATGAAGTATCAAATCCTAGAACTAGGTTCTCCACTTGTGTCTCCAGCATTATCTTAATGGTTTCCCAATTCTTTCTCGTTTTCTCTCCTTCGAGACACTCTGTTCCTTTTGAGTGTTCTGTTACTTGTATGTATGTATGTATGTATGTATGTATGTATGTATGTATGTATGTATGTATGTATGTATGTATGTGTTCATGTTTGTGTATGCGTGTATAACAAAGAACATATAATTGATTATTGCTATATACTATTTGATGCTGAGTTTCGTTGTCATAGCTAAGGCACAAAGTTGTTCTAATATAATAGCAAATTGTGTTTAGTACCAATCTCTTGGTGCCAATGTAAAGTGTTTTCAATTTCGTTTGCAACAGGAATATGAAGTACGAAGTCAGGCAGGAAGTACAGTGTCGTTTATCAGTAATGGTGAGATTCATCGCTACCAGTATAATCCACAAGCTCGTGGTCGTACAGGAACTGGTGTAGACACCCTTTGAATTAAACATATATTTTGTAACAATATGGTCTAGGCGTGTCTTTGAATTTATCATCCATGTAATTCAATTGTCGAGGTACTTCTGTGAAGTTATCATACATGTTACATGATGGCCTAGGCCTGTGTGTGAAATTAACATGAATAGCCGAGGTGTATCGCTGAATTCAATTTTTTTAGCCAGCCAGATTTTCTTGTTAGCTTGCCTGGCACGGCTATAGTTCACACTTGCATTGTATATACATAATAACAAAATAAAATAAATAAACCAAACAACAACAATAATAACAACAACAACAACAACAACAACAACAACAACAACAACAACAACCACCACCACCATACTTGCCATACGATGCCCAGGCATTTAACGGACTTTATCATACCTGTTATATGACCATGGCTCTCATTTATAATTTTCAATTTTCAATTCTAGTTCCACGTAGACCTAAATGTCAAGCTTTAGAAGAGTGATACAAAATGTTGATAACTTTGTTTGATATAGCGTATGTTCAAACATATTTCACTAGATTCCAGAGTACTGGTAACTATATTAAATATATCTCTATCTATCTATCTATCTATATATCTATATATCTATATCTATCTATCTATCTATCTATCTATCTATCTATCTATCTATCTATCTATCTATCTATCTATCTATCTATCTATCTATCTATCAATCAATCAACACTATAGAAAGTGGAATCAAGCATTGTATTTGTTCGCATATCATAAAGTATTAGAAGCTCATGGATGTTTATAAAGCTAAGTATTTAATTCTATGGATTGCAACCACTTATAGGTGTATAAATAAATTCGCATTATCATTATTTATTATAAACGTTAGTGAGCTTAAACTTGAGTTACGCTTTCGACTTTTGTGAACGAGTTAGTTCCTATATTAACATAGACATATCAGGATGTTTGATTTACATAAATCCATGTGCATATCCAATCAGAATACTTGGAGTATGCATGTGACAAATGCTATCCAATTAACAATCAGTATGTCATTTTATCTAATGAAGAGTTATAGAGTCCTAGGTTTTTTATTGAAATGTCACATTTCGGTTATGACTAATTAGACTGTCATCCAATCAATAGCCATTGCAATAATCATATGACAAATACCATCTAATCAACACTATGCCAATAGTTGCGAAAGATTTACAATTGTTTTTTGATTATTTTATGCTCAATAAAGATGATACTACAGCTATTGAGTGTAATGTCTTCCTAAAGCTTGCTTGTCTTTAGCTGTTAACAGCTAATTCTCAGTTAATTGCCCCACCATCCCCTCCATAGACATTCGCCATCTAGCTTACCATAATATATTCCTCCTGTAACCCATGGTTCCGAGTACCGTGAGAAATTTCACTCTACCCTGTGTGACTGACCTTTTGGTGATGCTTGATAGCTAAGAGCCAGTAAAAAACAGTATCCCTACTATAGTACAACGAACAACTCTTTTACAGGGTTTCAAGATTTTCAAGTTATTTTTTTGCCCTGTGTCACTTGGTAATCGTAGAAGAGTATTCAACGCTGAGGGTTAGTTTTCGTTTTATTGTAGCTGATCAGGAATAACTGCAAGTTATTATAATCTTATAGACAGTTATTTTTCTATATCTGGGGGAGGGGATACTCCCCAAATTTTCAGAAGGGGAGGGGGGGGGGTGTATGCGGTCCAGGTTCAAAACATCTACCCATTTATAATCCAAAACAAAAAACAGACTTCCAGTCACAATCATCCGGCAAATATTCTGATGTCGTGAGGGTAATTGTAAAACATGAAGACGTTTCCCGTGTTATCAACCAAGGATTATGTAATTTGCAGACGAAAAGTCGACCAATACATGTTTAGGGCTTTCTTCGTGAAAAAAAATCCATTTTGGCAGCACATACTGTTCTATGGGAGTATCCCCATGGGGTGGGGGAGCCGAGATAATCTGTATAAACACATTGGCTCAGCCTGGTAAAACTTTATATCAGAATGCAAAAGCATTATTTATTATGTCGTTTAAGGGGCTCTACATTTTATAGCAGGACTCCAAAAGACTTGCCTCTTCTTAACATACAATATATTGTCTTATATACATATACGTTTTGTTTAGGGAAAGAGGGTCCCTCTATCGATAGAATATTGAGAAGCTGTAGAAACCGCCATGTTGAATGTAAGGTATGACATATGTGATTGCATTGATTTACTTAATTAATTGTCACCATAATGCCACAATCCGTCGAATATGAGCATGCTTACTTGGATTTCAAGTCAGCAATTGACCCGGGGAGGGGGACCAGACGTTTTTGACTGTCAAACAATTAATCGAACGAAATATGTGAGAAACGTTACAAATCATCTGAATTTGTAGGTTAGTATGTTGTAGTTAATACTTCCAGTGAATGTACTAACCCTTTCTTTCATTCTCATGTTTACATTTATAGGGAGAATGATTGACAGGTGTATTATATCTCCTGGATTAAATTACATTTCTTACAGATTGATTAAATGTTTACAAGTATGGAACATTACCTTACTTTTTTGTCACTATGTGCACGACTCGTTCCATATGTACACAAACAGCTAAGTTTGAAATTAAATCAAAGCAACATGCTCGAACAAGCCATTAGTAGAAAAAGACAATAGATTGCGTGTGGAACATATAAAATTAAAAGCCCAACAAAAATGTATAGCAAATATGGTAGTTTGACAGTATTAACCTGTTTGTGCAAAGAATTAGCTCAGTTGTCTAAGAAACATTATCAGTTTGAATACATAGCAAACAAATGGTAAAAAAATCAATGATCAAATTTCTATTGCCATGATTGATATGCGTGTAAGGTTTCACAGCTATATGGGTCATTCTAAACTTCTGGAACAACACACATATTTACTTTATATCTTTAGGATTTGTACGTTGACCAAAAACCCCATGAATACACAGCAATAAATGCGTAGATAAAGTAACATCTGTAGGATTTAGGGTTACAAATATAACTAATACAAACTGTTACTGTTCTATTTGTGGGTTTTTTCCATATGTACAATAAAAACTAGAATACAGAAAGGGGTCTGTAATGTTTGATAATGGTGGCACAGATTTTCATGTTAAATTTGCCACTTTAGAATATAATGTGTGTATTGGTGTACAAAATGCCATAGCAGAAACTGGACCGTTCTTGAAAACCTGCTGTGTTAGATATAACTTACTCTCAATATTGCACGCCCTGAGGTGTACTAAATTATCTATTGGTGAACTTGTATGTGTAGCTGTATATATACCACGATTAGGAAATTTAACTATTTTGAATTTAACAGCACGTGCCCTAACATCAGTGCGACCATGCACCAGAACCAGTTGAATATGCAAACAAAATATAATCATTCACATTTACAAGTAACGCCGTTCAAGCATACCTGGCAATTGCTGTGACTGACGTTATATGACTTACAATATGTCCCGATATTTAATAAGCATTATCATATACAGACACTGAGGTAAGGCAAACTAACATAACGCTGGATTGAAAACCATGCTTTTGCTTAAATCTGTCACTACAGTTGAGCACTAGTAAACAGTTTTAAACATTGGATATCTTGTGTTAATCGATGTAAACATGTTCCCATTGCAGCCAGCAGTGCAGGTTTAAAGAAAATTCTTTCACGGCGCAAGGTACATGACATATTGAAATATGTAAATGATAAATGATAAATGGTAAATGGTAAATGAAGCAGGAATTTAGTGACAAATAGGTTGGCCACAAATTGGATATAATTACTCAACCAGACAATAATTTCCATAACACTAACACATTGTAATATCTACCATCGACCGGCAAATACAGTAACACCAATCATACAACTGTTAGATTCATTACACATGATCTTAAACGGACTTATTTCTCGACAATACACACATCATGTTCACAAAGAGTTGGCCCAATATTTTAACTAAAGTGGCACGAATAATCGACGTTTTTGAGATGTCTTAAGCTTGCCAGTGGCGATTTGAAATGCCGAACACACAAATCGCCACTGGCAAGACATCTCAAAAACGTCGATTATTCGTGCCACTTTAGTTAAAATATTGGGTCAACTCTTTGTGAACATGAAGTTTTATTACATTCATTATACCCATGTTAGCAATTTATTAAAAGCCCTTTTGTGCGCAATCATCAAATGCTTTATTAAACTGTCAATAACTGTTATCATGTGTACAGTGACTTCTTATTAAATTCTTGACTTTAGCATACATCAGTGACACGAGCTAGCAATGAACTACCACGATTCGAGTATTGTTCTACGGTGCCATGTACAATGGCGAATACGAATTCTGGAAATGCTGACGTCACTTATTCATATTAAAAAAGACGTTAACCTTGATCCTATAGAAAAGCTTAGAAAGGTCAAAAGGTCATATGACATATAAGGTCTTATGATATAAATATCCCGGTCACATTTCCTCCGTAATGTCACCAAGACAATTGTTTTCTTCATGGATAAACGAAATTGCTTTATTATCATAACAAAAAAAACATGACAGCATATCACTTCATCAAGATTTCAGCATGAAAAATATAGCTATCTCTAGCCCTGAAATGATGTAACGATATTTAAGATGATTTACAAAAGTTATAACACACAAGCTGTTCTAAATTTTGTTCAGCATTGAGCTTTTGGTCTGTCTTGGTCGACGTTCCTCATCAGAATGACAAATTTCAATGCTAAAAAAGCTTTGAACTGTTTGTGTTTTATAAACCTTTGTAAATCATTTGATCTATCAAGCTGATGAACATTTTTGGATATTTTAAGATGTTTTAAGAATTTCAGTTTATTTTTAGCATTTTCATAGAAATAATATTTTTTGAGTATATTATGAAACTCTTAATATTCCTTGCGTTTTTAGACTTTCCAAATTTCAAGTTTTTCAATTTGCAATATTGCTGCTCTTTTCATGTTACTGTTCACTGCCTCTGTTTTGATACAATTTCTCACATGCCGAAACAACAAGATTGAATGAATACAGTTTATTGCTACATTCTGTTTTAAATGAAATGAAATACGGTGCAAATGTCAAACATTGACGCCAGCGTGTTTAACTTAAATTATATGGGCACTGCCTGTGCAGTGTACTTCATGGGTTTCCATGGTTACGTTTGTTTCATATTTGAAACATTTGTATTATTCCAACAACTACAACATGTTGAGTCATGTATTGTAAATATTATAATATCGCCAGCAATTCAAAAATATTAAAGACTTGCTAACAACACATGTGGTGACAAAAAATTAGAACTTGTCGGAATTCCTACATGTTACCAAACCCTATGTGCCCATACTCAAACATACTATACTGTTTTATGTTGATTTGCTTCTGTTTTCGTATATCGGATAATATGTTGAAAACTGAATGCATCAAATGATGCCCCAATTACAGAATTGCCGTTTTAAAGTAAGTTAATAATAATTGGAGTTCGACCTCTCTAAATTAGCGTTGCCATGGTATGCTATCTATGCATAATTGGAAACCTGACATATGATTTCAAAAATAAAATTTAAGATGTGTACAAATTTCTAATTTTAAGGCCCAGTTGGATTCGGATTAAAATTATATATATATAGCATAACTATATCAAAATTTGACCCAGAACAAATGAATTAACATATCTACTCAGTATGGTTTCAATGAGAGGATAACACTAATGCGAGAACCTGGGATTGACATTTTGGCCTTTAACCACTTTACATACTTGTATAAGTACAACATGAAAACCCGTAGATTAACGTTATTTGAGTAATGGCATTCCTGTTTTTACCCGAAGGTTATGCAAATGGAGTACGTTTTATGGTTTTGCTTTCTAAGAAAGAGTCAATATTGCATCGCCCGTGGTGTTTGTCAATGCCGATTAATTAGTGACGTCATAATGTATTCATCAAAGCCCTGGTGTATATTAAATTTAGAAAGGTGCACTGTCGGCTAACGGTGAGCGTCTATACGGATTTGAACCTCAACCATTACGGTCTGCCAGGAAATGTCCCGACTACAGGCGCTGCGATTGATTCTCGGGTTGACACTAGTGTCATCCATCTGTCGTACATGTAAAAGTGAAAGACGTACTGGATACATCGGTGAGTGTTTTTCTTTTAAATTTAGACTTAAGACAAGTATTCAGACTTAGTCTAGTCAAAACGAAATATGTGAATACCGAATGCTGCATGTTATGATTGCACGACCCGTGTATCCTACTACCACTTTCTCTTTGTAGTATTAATAACTCAACTTGCTAGGTTGTCATACAACATACAATATACTATTAAGAGACTGTGTTGTACAATTCATTTGAAAAGGCACATTCTTTTTCAAAGGATCCATCTCACAATTTATTGTCAGAAAAACTCCCACTCATCTTCAACATGATATTGTGAATGACAGGAAATATTGCATTTACGGGATATCAGGTTTTATTTTATCCTTCGGTTCCTTTATGCTAATGTCACTGATGTATAAGTTTAAATCCGAAAGAAAAAATACTGTCGGAAGTCCAAAAATGAATGTACACTTAGTGAAATAATCGACAATGATTCATGTGTATTATTTGAATTGATATCCATATTCATGATGTCATTGCTTTCTGTATTAGGTTGGATACATGAGGAAAGTGAAAGTATGACAGCTTCATTACTTGATGATGTCATGGCAACAATAACCAACAATACAATGTTAGATAACGTGGATTTAAGAATCAGAGAACTGGTTGTCACACAGTCAGTGTTCGAAGGTGTGTATGATCTGTTTTAGACCAATATCCCCCCCCCCCTCCATTTAACATAGGTAGCCTACATGGCGCCCCCTTAACCGATTAAGGTAGTAAATGTTTATTCGCATATAGATGCATTCCCCTTGCTCCCCTATGATAGACTCGGATTTGACAGTCACTTTGTAAATAAAACGGCGGGATCTGATATTTGATATTAGAAGTAGCTGTGTGATGTCACCGGCCGGGAAAGAAAATGATTTCCGTTCGTATACAATTAGCATGAGCCGACAGTCTACGTACTTGCCTGTCTATCAGCGTGGTCGAGAAATTTAATTCCGCCCTATCAATCTACGATCTCGGAAAGGTAGAGAGAAATCAGGCTCGTCAACATCCACCATTCTTCAGGAACACATTAACGTTACTGGCGCATAAAATCAGGTGTTGAAGGTACCACGGTCCGGCTATCTAAAATATTACGCGATGCGTAGACGGTGTATTGACAGTCGCACAGACACTTACCTTAAAACCATCTCCGTTCTTTATTCCATCACCTGTTGTCATAAACACAAATCGAAAGTGTTAATTTTATTTAAGCTTATTGTCAAACTCCCCGCATACCGGATATGCCAATTCAACTGATAATTCAATCAATTCTTCGTAGTCACAAATATCGATTTTAATATTTTATATCCGTCTTTTAATATTTGAGTCCACTGATAATTATTAAAAGAACTGTCCAATGACCATTTGGGTGCTACGTTTTGAGTAAGTTAGTTATTGACAAGGATATAACTATTTACAATCACAGTCAATGGAGGGGGTGGGGGCTATCATGGAATGTTTTGTTAACATCTTCTAAACATATTTCCACGCTCATACAGTATAGAAATCACTGGATTTGCATACATATTACAACACGACCTTATCGACAAGCGATCTCCTTCCTTTGTCAAGAAATATCAAATACGTTTATTCACAAAATTGTAAAAATAATGTTTTGCATACAATAATACACATGGTACACAGTGTTCCATAATTCTACAAGTTGGTGTATTACTTCTACAAATGTTTTGTAAGGGGTCGCCATAAAAGTGACAGCCCAGAGATGGCAAGCGATAGAAAAGGATGCGAGTGCAAACACAGCGAGTAAAACAGTCGTGATTAACAAGTACAATCCTGACGTTTCTTGAATTGATATTCTGTTACAAAACGCACACACCATTCTCTCTCTATCTCTATCTCTCAAATGATAACCAATGGACATTAATTTTCTTACATTTAATAGTTTGCGAATATTTTGCGCATGAAGATATTTTAGCTGTTGTTCTGACAAGTTCCTGTAGTACATTTTGTGATTCGGTCGTCACAAATGTAGCCAGCCAGACCAGGACAGCCATATTGAAAAGTTACGTCTACGGAAGTGACGTCATGGTGGTGGAGAGTGCAAATCAAACAGCGGAAGTTTTTCATTTGGCACCGAAACGGATGGAAATGGTTGAACTCGTCATCGACATTGCCAAATATTACTACAAATTGGAGTCAGTGGCTATTTTGTATGACGACAAAGTTAAGGGTAAGTCAAGTCAGCGATGGGAAGTTTCTTATTCGTCAATATGCACCATAACCGGGTATATTGAATGTCACTCGCTTCTGCAGGTCACATGTCACTGGAGGTCACAAATAAATGGACAAACGGACGAATGGACAGACAGACAGACAGACAGACAGACAGAGACAGACATGCCAGCAGGCACGCAGGCAGGCAGACAGACAGACAGACAGACAGGTGGTGGTGGTGGTGGTGGTGGTGGTGGTGGTGGTGGTGGTGGCACGGCATGAGCCCCATCGGTGATTGCAATGTTATACATGTTCGATAACAAATTTACCAACTTTGAAGTTACTTGATGCCGTATTTTTTTGTAGATTTGGAGATAGTTGTCAGAGTAGCGGAGGAAGGGTGGCTACTCGTTACTAGAAAACTACATACTGTATCCAACATGGATGAGGGAAACAAAAACCAACCAAGGTTGATGAATAAGGCGGTTTTAACCGAAATACGACAAATGGGAATACAACACATCATCCTGCATACTCACACTACAACAATAAGCAACGTTATGGAAGTTGTAAGATTTTTATAGCTTTCGCATACACACGTCAACCTGACCAAATACGAGAGAGAGAGAGAGAGAGAGAGAGAGAGAGAGAGAGAGAGAGAGAGAGAGAGAGAGAGAGAGACAGACAGACAGACAGACAGACAGACAGACAGACAGACAGACAGACAGACAGACAGACAGACAGACAGACAGACAGACAGACAGACAGACAGACAGATAGATAGATAGATAGATAGATAGATAGATAGATAGATAGATAGATAGATAGATAGAGACATAGACACACAAAATTAAAACACACGTACACCATAGATATACATCCAGACACCTACATCTAACACTATTTATGTCTCAGGAATTATTAAGAATATAAAATAGGAATTGCTCTAAAATCAAACGGTTTCCACTTACTGACTTAGATACATCTGAAAAGTAGTCGACTAATTGTAGAGTTTGACGAAATATGCAACCGTTATTGTGCATCAAAATTGTAAATGTGGGGAAACTTGATAACTTGATTGAAGCCATTGATTATATCGTCAAGGTTGTCAACTGGAAGCTTACATTTAGTTATTGCTCATTTTTTTATTCACAGGCGATGCACCTTGGGATGTTAAGTTACCGTTACCATTGGATACTGTCAAATTTGGTGAGTTTTTCACGTGTTTGATTACATTATTGGAAGTGGTGTCTATTACATATTCCTCTTTCATAATTAATATAGTATGCAATTACATTACATATAAATTTTATCGGGAGATTAATTCATCTCTTGGAGAATACCTAACTGTGTATCCAGAATTTCCGGTGGTATTTGATATTAACGAACCCCCATTTGAATATTTGCTTTGACATCAATAACGTAACAGTAAAGGAATCAATCGATTAGTCAAACTATACAGGTTCGATCGACTATTCTCAGAGTGTATAGTTACAGTGATTTCTCAACAAAATGTCTACTAAATTATATCTCTCAGCCTGAGGTTGTTTTTGTGATATTCAAAGTGCTACATAATAGCATCTCCATCTTCTGTTGATTTCCACGAAGATTATATTTCACTTTAAGATGTTGTCTTTACAATAAAAAACTCCCATTACCTCACTGCGACGTAAACATGATTCAATATTCTACGACGCTAAATGAAATTACAGCAATCTACCACATCTCCTAATCGAGATGGTTAAAGAGACCCGACATCCTAGAATTTCAAACTCACAAATAATATAAAAGTGTCAGTCACAGATAATTCAGTAGGTTTTGTTCATTTTCACTGGAAACTGTATACTTTAAGCATTCCTAGGGTAGTGGGCCGAGAAAGGGTCAAAACCATGCAACATGGTACTGACAAGTGAGAACTTTGTATATATCTTAGAGTTTAATGTCACAAACTAATACAAGTTTTTTTTTTTGAAGGTAATCATGATAAGACAACGTGCTTGTCACTTAAAATTCGCAAAAATTAACTTGTGTAAAAAAAACGTTTGTACGTAGATAAAGTGATCTGTAAACAAACTGGGTAAGCACAAGATATCTCTATGTCGAGACCAATTCAAAGTCTTGCAGAAGGGAATTTCAGATCACATCATCTAGTCTATGCATATTGGTTTTGTGGTTGTGTTATACTTTGTTTTCTTTCCTGTAGGATACTGCATACCTTGATTTAAGTCGATACTTGTATGCTGGTATGAATCTCACTCTTTTTCGGCCTTCGAGAGATGAAAGCGTTGTCACAGTTGGGAGTGACAAAGGTATGGATTTTTTATTACATTATTGTCGTAAAACTACCATTATTGTTGCAACACCACCACCACTACTACTGATAGCACTACTACCAATTTCTACTTTACTTTTTAGAGCATGGAATTGATACTTATGAAGCTATCCTCTTCAGAGATGCTTTAGCAGTAATCACATCAGCTGTCGATGAGTTCATCCGTAATGATGGACAATTCAATTGGACAAATTCCTCGGCATCATGTTTCTCTGCTGACCTTCGACCCTCTACACCTTCAAATATCATAAGAAACTATATATCAAAGGTAACTTGTCAATAAAGTATGTATTATGTAGATTCAGATAATGACGCATTGGCCTAGTTATGCAACTTCCGTTAAACATGTTACAGACTGCTTCTATTACTATTATTTTTGTAATTGTAAGGTCTTTAAAAAAAATTCATCTCCAATATCTACATATTTTGTGATTTTTTCACTTTGTCTTAATCTGAAAAACAGAAATCAATCAACATTTATCTGCATGATTATATCTTGGGTTTTAAAAAAAAATGTTGATTAATCTATTTATTTTTATTTGTTACATCAGGTACAGATCCGCGGAGCATCTGGGAGCATTTCATTTACTGGTACTGGAGAAAGAGAAAACGTATCATTCGATATATTGGAACTTTGGAACGAGAAGTTACGCCTTGTGAGTTTCTACTCGTTATGGTAAATTGATACAGTGGGGGGAAATAATACTTGCAGTGGAATTAACTTAACCACTTACTTCTTCTTTGTTGTTGTGTAGTTCGTATGTTCTTGCTTACACTGGTACAGCTCATTGAATATCATGTCTATATTCGGTATATGCGCCATTTATATTTCTAACTATACTTTTATTACCTTGAATATGTTAGCACTGTAGTGCTACTTTTTCACAAAATATAAATAATCATCACTTCCACAAAAAACATCTGCAATTCTCCATATTTACTGGACACCAGCAGACGACAACTTTTCTTTATCATTATTTCCAGTGAAAACATGTACGTGTGTACTTTGTATCTGTACACTGTTACTGAGTGCTGCTTTGAAACAGTTTCAAAAAGTCGAGATTTATCGTATTTTGTGTAAATCTGAGGATGTGCTTACAGCAGTCTGGTCGATCAACCATACTTGGAAGTGCTCATTTACATATATTACCATATCATTAATTCATACAGAACACGTTTTGACCAATGGGCTGGATGAGTTGCTAGTCAACTGCTTCAAATCCCTTTTCATTGGTATAATGCAATAGCTTATCATTATACTGTATATTTGAATTTCTGGTAATACATGAGTAATAAAAAATGATATTCTTTCCTCATGTAGGCTGGTTCCTGGTCTTCAAATGAAGGATTGGTGATGAATAACGCAGGCGCATACAACAAGTCAAACCATTATCTCTTTGGCGATGCTCCCTTGAGAATTACAACAATTATTGTAAGTATATGAAATCATTTTGGCCACGAAAATGACTGCATCTCTATGATTATTTATTTTGCATTTGAAGTTGTCAGAATGTGTACAGTTATCATATCACATGGGGGAAACGCCAGGGTAACTTCAATTTCCCTGTATATATTCCCAAAATGGAAATTGGCACATGAATATGAGCAATATATGCAGAAATCCATGAAAATTCAAATGTAAGTGCTGAGCACGTGTGGTGTTTAACTGATGGCACTTTATCTTTTGTTACTGTAGGACCACCCATTCCTGTTCTGGAAGTATGGTCACGAACACCTTGAAGGCAATGATCGTTTTGATGGGTTTCTAGTCGATTTTATCAAAGAACTTGCCAAAAGAATGAATTTCAACTATGAATTACACCTAGTGGCTGATGGCAAATATGGCGTAAGGGCGGACAACGGTTCCTGGAATGGCATGGTCCGAGAACTTATTCATGACGAGGTAAGTGTACTGTCGGAAGGATACAATAATGATAATGGTAACGATGTGAGAATGATAATGATATTTTAAAAGAAAAACTGTTTTAACTTTGAAATTCTCATTTTCAGGCTGACATTTGTTTGGCTGGATTGACCATAAGCTCTGTCCGAGAAGAAGTGATCGATTTCTCAGCTCCTTACATGTTTCTGGGCACTGATATTCTAATGAGGAAACCCGAATTAGCCCCTCCAAATCCATTCAGTTTTCTAAGCCCTCTATCGACTGAAATGTGGATTTGTGTTGGCGGTGCTATCATCGTTTTTAGTCTGCTGTTAACATTTATCAACAGAATTAGTCCATACGAAGCTCATCATCTTTCACGCCGCACTGATATGTCCGAGAACGAGGCCACAAATTTGAACGCTCTGAATAGTTTATGGTTCGTGTTCAGTGCATTTGTTCAACAGGGGTCGCAGTTTTCACCGCTTTCGTTGTCTGGTCGAATAATGAGCGGAACGTGGTGGTTTTTCGTGTTGATTTTTATTGCATCGTACACTGCAAATATGGCGGCTTTTTTAACAGTTAAGAAACTTGAGTCACCTGTAAACACAGTGGACGACCTCGCCCAACAAACTGAAGTTGAATATGGTTGTACAGAAAGCTCCCAGACTATGTCTTTCTTCCGAGATTCTGGAATCGAACCGTATAAAACTATGTGGACATATATGACACTCACTGAACCGAATCCGTTCCCGCCAACTAATGAAGAAGGTGTCCAGCGAGTTTGTGAGCAAAATTATGCATTTCTACAAGATTCCACTTTCAATGCCTATTTCACAAATAAGAATCCAATACCGAACTGTGAACTGATTGTGCTTGGAATTCCTTTCGATAGTAAAGGCTACGGGTTAGCTTTCCAAAGAGGAGCTCCGTACAGAGATGACTTCTCACAAAATATTTTAGAACTCAGAGAACAAGGATTCATCCTCGAACTCAAGACATCCTGGTGGCTGACTGTTTCTACGGGAACTGATGACGGTACGATCACTGGAGCGAACAACGTATTGCAGCTGAGCAACATTGCAGGTATTTTCTACCTGCTCGCTGGTGGCGCTGTTGTGGGTCTGTTGGTGGCACTTGTCGAAATTATCGTTTATAAAAGCAAGAAGTCAAAAAGGGACAAGAGAAAGGTAAAATATTTCCTTAATGTTCGTGTTATTTTTATAAGAATCTTGGCGAGATGATTGCTAACGAATGGAAACGAAACTTGGTATCACTTCGAGATAGATGGCTGAAAAAAAGAGTCCTGCTGATAACGGTCTTATTTAAAAAATATTACATCAAAATATGTCGTAATAATTTGTTCATCTAAGGTTACAATTAACACATGTACCTAATATTCCCAACTATCACCTTCCTTTTACTTTGTTACAGATACAGGAGAATGGACAACGGGAGACTGTACCGGACCACAACCAAGGCACATTCAATTTGAGAGGAGATATTCCTCGGTACAGAGTCACGCGAAGTGTTACCAGGCAATCATGCGACGACCGATATGTGCTGAGTTTTGATGATCTGAAACGTCAGCACGTTTCGCCAGAAAGCAGTCCCGAAGTACAAGGGACAAGAAATCAACAAATTTGGCGGGAAAATTTCTACTTCTGATATATTGGCGGGAAAATTGCTATTTGGGATATTGGCGGGAAAATTTCTACTTCTGAGTTGGTGAAAATATTGGAGAGTCGTATTTTATGGTTTATTGATTTTACTATCAGTGATAAATACGTAAAATGTACTCGAGTGTCCTTACTTTGGCATGGGACCCCCTCTCCTTCAATACATGTGTAGATTCTACAGGGGGGGGGGGGCTCTTTTTTATCATACTTCTAAAATCGCTACAAAACGGTGTAAAGTGTTTCATAATATATGATGATATGGTTTCTTGAAAACATCAAACCCCTGTTACCTAAATACATTTACCAGTAATAGTAATAACTTAAAGTTTATATAGCACTTTAAAATACCGTGTTCAAACAACATTACAATTATATAGCCCCAGCACGGATCTGTAACAGCACAACAAAGTAATTGACAATTATCACCCCTAACATGGACCTATAACGACACAACAAACTTTATACTTCATCGACTCACTGGGGGGGGGGCATACAATCTATTGATCTAAACTAAATACCCGACGATATCTAACGACTTTGCGAAGCTGAAAAAAGATTTGTATTTTTATTATGGTTCCGATTACATTAAATTTTTAAATAGATGGGGTAGGTAGATTTTTTATTTTATTTCATCTTTTTTTTTCATGTGTGAATGTGAAGTTCAGGTTGTCCATTGTTTTCCAAATTGTTATGTATTTCTTCCTATCTGATGTACAGTCATTACAGATTGGAAGAACAGTTTTATATTGTCTTTTTAAGTTGATGTCAGTTTCTGCGTCCACTATTTCTCGTGAGACTTCACACAATTTTTGCGATTTTATTATTTTTTCCCCGAATACGTAAAAACATTTTAAAGTCGGCAGTGAAAAACTAGGTGGGGTCGGGTAACCGGAACCAAACAATTACTTTTTAGGCCTAAGGGACCTCATTAGATGTGAAAATGACCGCCACTACAATAAAAATATAGAATTTTTCACACATGCATTTTTCAATTTATTTTGGGGAAGCCAAACAATTCTTGATTTTTCCATTGCACTTCAAACCTGTGGAATTATAAGCAAATATTTCATATGTAAAATATCTAGACATGAAAATTTTGGGGTTTTGTCAATTTATCACGTATACCCTAAATATATGTTAATTAGATACATGTGCATGGAAATTAAGGTGAAATGGTTGCTTGAGTCCAAACTGCCTAAGTTTGACCTGGTTGTAAGTGGATTGACTATATGATTGTTATTAAAATAACTCAAAAAAATATTCATACCTGTACTTGGCCATTTCACTGTTTTATTGTACGTAATTCTAAGCTTTACAGACTGTAAAGTGATTTCGCAGATCAATTTAAGTTTGTGGGTAGTAGTATGATGTATATTATATTTACATACTTGGCAACTTATCAAGTTGCATAAAGCCATGAGTCAAGTCGTCAGAGGGCGTCTTTGTTACCTGTACACACCGCTTTGATATCGCGTATCATTGTGCTGGAAGTCACAAGGGTGAATTTTCGACGATGGATGGACTGTCTGCGGCCAGCGAAACTAGATCAAATGATTTGGACAGAAAATTCCGGGAAGAATTCTTTAAGCTGTCCCAAGACTTAGAAGATAAATGTCGTCGTAGTGCATCTACGCATGCCTATCAAGCATACTGGTGGGACCGCCTTGGCAACTGGATGGAGTTAGTAGCAGTTGTGATGGGTATTGTTGGAACTGTGCTAGCAGGCAGTTTGTGGTCAGATATGGTTTCGAAGACAGCCTGGCTTAAATCCATCGCCATAGCAGCAACTTTATTAGCTAACGTAGTGTTGTCGATGGTAACCATTTTCCATAGCAGTCCGTATTGTCCACGAAACAGGAGTTGTGGTCATGCAAAGCCCGCGAATAAACTGAAAGAGTTGGAGAAAAAAGCAGAAATGTGGCGAAGAATAACCCTGGTCGACCCTGCGGTACATATCGACGTACTATTCCTGCAGTACGAAGGTTTGCTAAGAGAGAGATTTTCGAATTCTGGTGAAAACGATGACACGCACAATGACAGCCAACTAGTTATGCAGAAGTCACAGCAACCGGGAAGGAGAAGTCGACGAATTCTGGGAGGCAGGAATACCGTCAATAATTCATTTGACATTGTTAGTTCTGTATAGCGCTTCGTTTGTGGAACACTGTTGAAAAAAAACAGCAAAACCCTACAGCTGACGCCTTCAGAGAGATTTTAAAAACTGTTCTCATGACCTTTCTAACTGCATAGCATCTCTGAACGTTTCGTCATACTGGAAACTTGTGCTTTATAAATCGATTGGTTGGTTGGTTGGTTGGTTGGTTGGTTGGTTGGTTGGTTGGTTGAATGAATGAATGATTGATTGATTGATTGATTGATTGATTGATTGATTGATTGATTGATTGATTGATTGATTGATTGATTGATTGATTGATTGATTGATTGATTGATTGATTGATTTTTATTGAGGATATATTAATTATCTTCTAACCATTTCGACTACAAAGCTACATTTGAAGCAGGCAAAGTGAAACCAAAAATTCATAATCATGCAATATTGGAGGTATGATTTTCTTTCCAGAGTGATTACGTTCTTTATATAGAAATATATCTATAATTTCAATTCGGCTGTGGAGGCTTGACGTTTGCCGTACCAAACAAGTACAGCGGATCGAAAAGAAAAGCATCGGAAATCGATTTTTTTACTGCATGCATGAGATATGATTTCACTTTGCCTATATGTACGTCTAGTTAGTACCGGATTCCTCCATTGTAGTCATATCTATTGTAGAGACAGCTGAAACTTTGTCTTGCGAAAATCTATTCAAAATCACTCGGAAAGTATTCATCGGAAGTGGAAATAGTAAAAGAACGCTCCCACTTTCGTAGTAGTTCCGAACTCAAAGCGTAAACAATTTTACCTATAGTATGTTTCGGCTAAATCACTAAAGCCTTCTTCTGCGGTTATTATACGATGTTCAATACCCCGCATATACTCGGTAAATTAAGTTCTCTCTGATTTCGTCGGAACTACTGAAAAGTATTTTTTCAGAGTATGCAAACAACTTTTTGGGTTGAACTATCTCAACATTTTGTTTTAGCTCGGCATAAACTCAGACATACATTCCATTGAGGATGGTTTTCTGTAGTAGACACAAGCTTAAAACACCATTTGAAATACAGTGGGAGTCGGATGAGAAGATACAGTAAATCGTCTCACTCGACAGAAATCGTATTGGCATCGCTACGTCTTGTCGTCTGGGAATGAATAAGGCCTAAGGCTCTTTCGAAAGTATGTATTTTATGTTATAGTTAATAAAAGGTATGAATATTTGAAGATATACGGTAGTTATTGGTATTTTGTTGTAAATCTAGGGGACCGTCGTATAATTCTATCACAACCTTAGAGAGGAATACTTGACGATGTAATCAGAATCACACTATACAGTAAACCTGGAAATTTTCGCTAAGACCTAAGAAGAGTTTGGTTCCGGTTACCCAACCCCACCTAAGTTTTCACTGCCGATCCTAAACTTTTTTTAAAATATTCCAAAAAAAATCTCGAAAATTGTGAAGTCTTGAGAGATATAGTGAATGAGGAAAACGACATAGCTTGTCTTCAAATCTAGTAATGGTTGTACATATGATTGGAAGAATCCAATAACACAGAGACCGTATGGAAAACAATCGAGAACAAAACTACTTGAACTAGACACTCACCTTTTTTTTTTAAATCTACCTACCCAACATATTCTAAAATTGAGCGTAATCGGAACCACACAATTTAAATAATAACAGTTTCTGGCTGAAATGTAGCCTTTGACCCAAATTTTTTATGTTTTTATATTTACAGCGTTTGAACTTGTAATATGAATCTGCCAGGGTACACTTGTACTCTTTATGCTCCGCTTAGCGATGCTGTAACACGCAATTCGTAATGCTTATTAGGAGATTTTCTAGCGCAACCGCAAAGCTTAGATTGGCGGCGCTGTACATAATACGCCTCCCCGTTGCTAAGAAATAAGAAGCCGTCCAATCCATTCGAGCGTGATATGCGATTGACATACTTTACCTTTAGTAAGACGTTGATTAAATAAACACAATCATAATCTCATATTATGCAATACAATTCAATTCTGAATTCAGAGTTCCATTGGCTCTACCATAGACCCACAGGCACTTGTTTCCCGAGATACGTATCAGAATGCTTCTACCACATACAATATAAATAACATGTCGAAAATATCGATAATATTGACGTGTTTAGCCAATTGTATATAAGGGGTAAAATAACACTTGTTTCTGTGATCGTGCAAGTCCACTCACCTCGAGATATACACATATTTATTCTGATAGAAACATTCTGATTCGTATCTCGGGAAACAAGTGCCTGTGCATAGACGTCTATGGTTCGACTAAATAAACTATAGTTCGACAATTAGCATAATTGTATAAATATTACTATTTGGTTTCTTTTAATATTCATTAATAAGTAAAAGCAAAGATGACACGTCTGCTCAGATAGGTTTTTCACGAATGTCAGTTTTTTTGTTTGTGTAGATTCGACCTTTGGATTTGGCTCATGTAGCCCCTATTACTATTAGTAAAATCAACCTGCCATTTACATAACTCCCACTACACGCCTGCAGACACGTTCGCAGCCTCAACATAACTTCGATTTGTACTCCCACGATTTGTGACGATCCCAGGTGAAGTTGAATCAAACAATCTGTGCTTGTAATGGTGTGAAAAAGTATATTGGATGTTTCTGTAGAAGCTATACAACGCGGTGTAACAAATCGTTCTCGTGGCTGTTTGGCAGGTGTGGAAGAACGCCATTCTGATGTCATCGGAGTCTGTTCAAGTCGGCTGGAAATTTAGTGTTTGGACCCATAGAAAGACGTTAAGGGGCCAAAGTCTTACATCACCAAAGTTTACAACGTAAACTTCATCAAAATATATCGCGTGTGAGCCTCATGTGTATGAATATCTCACATTAGGCCATCACTACCAGCATTTGAAGGTCAGTAATTTGTTGTATATTCGACGATGGGTACAAAGTCCTCGAAATCTGTCAAATTTGGCTCCAAGTCTTCAAAAGTGTTCAAGGACAGAGACTCGGGATACCTTACACTTGATATTAAGGACAACGGTTTAAACCAACTCCCACCTAAAGTTTGTCGGTTGAAAAAGTTGCAGATTTTGGACGCGAGTCTCAATCAACTCCATACTTTACCTGTGGAAATTATCCGACTAGAACAACTTCGTGCGTTGTTACTTTACTCCAACCAGTTTGAAGTTGTACCGCAGTGCATGTGTGAGCTGCACAAACTCACGGACGTTGTTCTGACAAATAACAGAATATATACAGTTCCCGCTGAAATTCGACAATTGACGAATTTGAAATACTTGTCGTTGAATGGAAATTCTTTGCACGAGTTTCCCGAGGTATTATGTTGTAACGAACTCAGTGGGCTCGAAAGGTTGGACTTGGGGCAGAACAAAATAAAATCGGTACCTAACAGCATTGCTAGATTAATATATTTAGAAATATTGATACTTTCAGACAATCAAATCGAACTTATTGGTGATTCGATATGTAAATTAAGCAGGCTCTCCATCCTCTGGTTGAAGAACAATAATCTGACGTCACTTCCGCCAAAGATGGCGACGAGGATGACGAAACTTGAAGAGCTGTCAATCCAAGGAAATCCTCTAGCCGAACCACTGATCGCTGCTGCATCCAGAGGTGTGGAGGGAATTCGACAGTATGAGCACACAAACTAGAATCATGTCATAGACTTTGAGTAAGCTTACTCAAGAAAAGTCACTTTTAAATGACCAACCATGAAGGATTTGTAAAGTAGGCGTGTCAATTTATTACTTAGCATACACTCAAAGTGACTAACATTTTAACAAACCAATCAACATGCAGTAAGTGAATGTCAACAAAGTGACCTTTTGTTGTACAGTAACAGAATTGCAAGACTTTTATCATTAATTTGGTTTTGAAATTCATGCAACAGCTGACAATGTTGTTGCCAATCGAATAAACAGTATAACTCAAGCAAAGTAAAATAGGAAGCTAAGATGGTGGGGGCGTTTTTGTGAAATCAACTGAGTTATGGGAGGAGAATTATGTATATGCAGACAGTCAGTTCACAGCAGTGGGTATTTTCGATATTTTGGGCAATGGGCTTATTCAATGGTATGAACAAAAGGACTGGTGATTGTACATTGTTTCTCGTTGCTGTTCTCTACCAACCTAGGGAGCCCATTACAAATTACAACACTGTTAACTCAATGTATCTGAAACCGCCATTGATCTTAGTACTAAGTAGTTCGTCGATACGTCAAATGGTCGACTGCAGCATAGTCTAGCTCCTCTACAGTATCATTACGATTTACACCTCCACTGACAGTATAGTCAAAGTCGTTACTCTAGAAGTACTGAGATGCATGAGCTGCAATTTAAAAAAATTCATCCACTGCCACCCACACACTCATTAACATCAATCACAAAATTCTCACTAATAACAGTCCCTCATAAAGTTAGTGTTTATCAGGGCAGGTATGTAATGTCCAAATATGGTATATTTGTCAGCTCAGGATGCTACTTATACACTGTTTACATCACTATAGCAGTTGGGTTCACTGACTGGATGAACAACTTTTTGTGCTGATTGAGGGACTTTGGCCAGACGTGGTTTAGTTGGAAACCATGTTGGCATCCAGACTAACTGAAGCATAACCAAAGTATTTGTTTCGCTTGTACACACAACATTTTGTTGAGGTTTGTATCTCAAAAGACCTGACAAGCTCCACGGCTTCGTTAGATATGGAAACCCATCCACGATGGGTTGTTTTCATAACAGAAAATTTGGCAGACCACATCTTTATGGCAAGCCTTGAAATTTTCACCGGTACAAGTACGTAAACACAGTGGCCGTCATGGCTCATGGTGATGCTATATTTTAATTTCCCTCTGACATTTTATTAACATAACAAGTACCGCCCATGTGATGACATGCTCTGACATATGCAAATTTACCAGGCTCTATTATATCCGTTCTTACATCTACCGTTTCTGACGGTATTGTTTATACATCATAGCACTTTTTATTCTTATTTGTCAATCGCGGCTGTCAACTTTCTGTCAAGTAACTCAGACGTTATGTAAGTTTTAATTTTATTCATCATTTGCAACAGACCGTTTTCAAAATATACCATTGTCTGCTTTTGTTCAAGCACGATCTTGTTTGAGAATAGCTTCAGTATTGTAATGTCGATCATTCTATTTAGTTCATGCTGTCATTTTTAGGTCCTAAAAGAAGATCATCCACTTGAGGTCGAAACGTTGGTAATAAAGTTTTAACACAGACTAAAGGACTTGTCACCTTTTTTTCTATCAAACTCAATATACAGGACAGGGAGAACAAAAGTTAAACTCGTCTTCGACAAGATTAAGGTCGCAAATTTGACACATACAGTTGTTCGCTTCTCGGATGAGAGGAGTGAGGGCGCTGTGGTTTTATCATGTTCAACTTATAATAATATGAAGGTTTATTTATATATTGTGTTAGCGTTAATTGATGAGTTCAGAGAGACACAATTCGTATAATCCATAAAGGGGAGTTCCACTCCACTCCAGGAATAGTCTAGTTTTCCCTACTACGTTATCTTCATACTATACTGACTAGTCAATCCCGTTACTCTTGCATAAATTCTGTACTCCCCGCTCGAGCGCGCATAAAAACATGATGAGGTCATAGTGTCCCCACGTGATTTTAGTTTAAACAGACAGGAGGTGGAGTCCTGATTGGACATTTGCATATCATATCAGTCCTAGATCCTAGAAACATGAGAGATGATGACAGCCTGTCAAATTGTGATGAATTACTACTGATCATGCGCCCTTCGCGCTTCGCCCACCATGGGGTTGAATAACAATTAGCACCTTGAGTAACGGGATTGACAAGACGGTATAGTATGAAAATAACGTACGTAGTACGGAATACGGTCCTTTAGAAAATAGACTACTCCATGAAATAAATGCATTTTCGTAAATTTTGGATATTGGAGTCATTTCATGATTTGACATTACATACACTCTGTGCGATTGCTGCGCAACACATGAGTTGAAACTTGTTCCATATTTATATCTGGCTATACATATGGCTTGTGGTAATACTGATGGTCTGAAAACATTGGCACTCGGATTGCACATATCTCATACCACCCACTTTGCTTACATGTAATAGGTATAACATCACGTGACTTAGCTTCAAGAATCAATTAAGAAGATCTTTGGGTGGGGCACCATAACCGTGCTAAACATATGTCAATTTCTACATAAAAGCAAGGAATTTTAAAGATGTTGCTTACCGAATTTCTTCTTATTTTATCAACAACTACGTATTTCCATCACTGTCAAAGTGCAGGTAAGTTAAAACATCTTTATCTGAGAACCTATGGTTAGGCCTAAACAAAGTGTGTGGTTCCGATTACGTTCAATTTTAGAATAGGTGGGGTAGGTAGATTTTTTTTATTTGTGATGTGCGAGTGGTCTAGTTAAGGTAGTTATATGTTTTTCGTTGTTTTCCATATGGTGTTTGTACATGTGTTATTGGTTTCTTCTCATCAGATGTACAGCCATTACAGATTGGTAGAACAGTTTTATAATGTCTTTATAAGTTGATTTCAGTTTCCGCGTTCCACTATTTCTGGCAAGACTTCACAATTTTCCCGATTTTATTTTTTTTTCTTTGAGTACGTAAATAAGTTTAGGGTCGGCATTGAAAAACTACGTGGGATCGGGTAACTGGCCCGAACAAACATTCTTTTTTAGGCCTTAGCGAAAATTTACAGTATACCGTCAAGTATTCTAATCTAAGGCTGTGACAGAATAATACGACGGTCTCCTAGATTTACAACAAAAGACCAATGATTACAGGATATCTTCAAATATTTCATAAATTTTATTCATTATAGCATAAAATACATCCTTTTGAAAGAAAATAATAGAAAGTTGCCTGTATAGAGAGAACATTGGAAAGGTGATATTTTTACCCTCCGTAAGAGAAACGTATAATACGGTCATGTATGTGGCGGTGTATAATAATAACAATATCCCAATCTCATTCGTGAAGGGACTAAAAGCGTAAAAAAAATATGTGGTTCCGATTTCATTCAATTTAAAAATAGACAGGTAGGTAGATTTTTTAATTTTATTTTTAATTTTTTTTTCATATGTGAGTGTCTAGTTCAGATAGTTATGTTTTCTGTTGTTCTCTATATGGACTTTGTGTTATTGGCTCCTTATCAGATGTACAGCCATTACAGATTGGGAGAACAGTTTTATATTGTCTTTTTTCAGTTGATGTCAGTTTCCGCATCCACTATTTCTTGAATATGTAAAACAATGTTTAGAGACGGCGTGAAAAACTAGGTGTGGTCAGGTAACCGGAACCAAACAACATTTTTTATTTGGCCTAATCGAACGTCCATACGGACGATATTCAGTTTACGTATTGTTGTGTTTGTAGTGACCGCCTTTTAAGTGTACCAACTTTTTCCAACTATAGATATATTAAAAGATAACTTGCCCATAGGGTAGTAACCATCTGGTTAGCGCATGTTGACGTGATGAGCTGACTAGGTTGTGACCTAAAACATGTACAGTTTAGCAACACTGTCAAGGCGTCTTCCCATGCAATCATCCTGCCCAGCAAATGAGTGTTGATGTCATTTCTTGGTAAAAGTTCTTATCTTAGAATAGAGCACTAAGGCACACTTCTTAGTGGCGACAATATCATGAAACAATTCATCATTTTTTGGATATATTTTTTTTTTTGGTGAATTCGAACTTATAAACAACTTTTCATTATATTCGAACAGAACTACCAGATCCTGTGGGGTTTTGGCCGCTAGATTTGGAATTTGGGACCAGAGACGTATCTGGTAATGGGAACGACGCTGCTGCTGCAGACGTGACACTGTTACCCACATCCGATAATATCGGAGCTTACAAATTTCATGGAAATCTAACGTCGTATATAGAAATTCCAAACAATGGAGCATTGGACACGAGGTATTCTATAACTCTGATGGCGAAGATTTTCACACTGGATACATCAAGTGAAGGGCCTATATTTGTTTTTCAAGCAGATTTACCAAGTCAATGGGGTTGTCACATGTGGTACACAGACACTCCTGGATTATTTACCAGATTCACCACTCGACAATTCGAGTTCCGTGACGGAATTTTTTCAAGAGGAATTCTTCTTAACACATGGAACGACGTAGCAGCTACGTACGACTATTCTACTGGGATAGGAAAGTTGTGGATAAATGGTTTGATGGTCGATTCCACTTCTCTTGGACAAATGCAAATTTCGACCCAATTTGAAGCACGAATGGGAGTTATGGAACATGATAATAGATATTACAGTGGTCTAATAAGATGTATACAAATTTACGATGTCGCTTTGTCGGAAGAAGACATACAGAAGGCTTTTTTACGGTGTCCAGACGAAAAAAATGCAATACCTTACCGTAAGTAGTTATACGTGCATGTATTTATATATGCATGTATGCATGCATGCATGCCCACCGTGCCCGCCATGAGTGAGTGAGTGAGTGAGTGAGTGAGTATAATGTACATACGTTCATGCAAACAGGCGTATTATGTTTTTTTAAGAATTCACACCGGCTTACTATTACTACATCTACTAGCATTGGCAAGTGGCCCAAACGTACTTAGTGAGCCTTCAGTAATTACAATAGGCCTGGGGAAATATGGTTCGGGCTGTTGCGTTAAATGTGACATTCGAGCTCCCTCGACTCCGCCTTGCTAAAAAGTGGCCCTCCCCAAATTTCTTTCTCTAAATCATCACCCTCCCCTATCAAAGTACTTCAAAACGCGAGTTAGGTACTGTCAGATAATGAAAAGGAGATGAGGTAATTCCACCGCTGCCACCATCTTGAAACTTTTAAAGGCATTGGTTATTTCCCACTGTACTACTACCGCCATGTGGATGTACACATGTATGATGGCACTGCATTAACAAATACCTGTGTTTGGATATCATTCGCAGAGCTGAAGGCCCCAGTTATTAGACTGACACGCTCCTGACATCGTCGGGGAAGGTGGAAAACATATCCACAACATTATCCCTAGTATTGTAGTACCTTATCCAACTGCTCTCATTTTACACCTGTAAGACCTACTTCTCTCCTCACACCACAACTGACAATACATGGTTGTCAGCAGCAAATTGATTGATACAGGCTGATATCATGGTAACTAACCCTAACTCGAACCCGAATGACAACAATAGGATTTGGAACTGATGGCCAGGATGGGACATCAATAAACCAAAAACAAATGCAATGTTAGACAACTATTTTATAATGAAGCAAAATAAAATGTGACCCTCCACCCTGATTTTGCATTTTCTAAAATATGGCTCTCCACTGAGTACTACTTTGTAAAAAAAAAATGACCCCCTTATTCCCCGGCCCTCCCCCTTTAAATACCGAAGGCATCCTTATTTCATGCATTTACAGCTGCATCAACAAGGATACAAACAACAGCAACAACACCAGGAACCATGGGCACTACTATCTACAATTTGTCAACAGAAGGCAAGTGAACTGAATGACATACCTATATTTCTCATTATTTTATCACCTTCATATCAACAATACAACATTCTAAACATGTAGCCATTACTTTTATTTATAGCTACACCAACTACAGCACTGACTAAAATATCTGAAACCATGCAAACCCGCAAATCTGAATTCCTACCATCAGGTAATAAGTAAACTCACCACTTCTTTTCACATATATGAATATGAATATGAATAATTATGTGTGTGTGTGTGTGTGTGTGTGTGTGTGTGTGTATGCATGTATGTATGTATGTATGTATGTATGTATGTATGTATGTATGTATGCATGCATGCATGCATGCATGCATGCATGCATGCATGTATGTATGTATGTATGTATGTATGTATGTATGTATGTATGTATGTATGTATGTATGTGTTCACCAATAGGTGAACTTACTATGCCACATCTTTTCATATGTCTGTCTGTCTGTCTGTCTGTCTGTCTGTGTGTCTGTCTATCTATCTGTCTGTCTGTGTGTCTTATACAGCTGCATCAACAATGGTATCAACAGGAATACCAAGTACCGAGGGGACTAGTACTACC
The DNA here is from genome assembly GCF_964340395.1 of Glandiceps talaboti. Lineage (NCBI taxonomy): Eukaryota > Metazoa > Hemichordata > Enteropneusta > Spengelidae > Glandiceps > Glandiceps talaboti. Next base: position 10,128,697 of record NC_135568.1, on the reverse strand, counting down.
TCCGATTTCTCACCAGTAGGCAAGTAAACTTATACCCATATTTCCCATTATTTTATCACCTTCATATCAACAATACAGTATAGGCAACATTCTAAACATGTAACCATTACTTTTATTTATAGCTACACCAACTTCAGCACTGACTAAAATACCTGAAACCATGCCGACCCGCAAATCTGAATTCCTACCATCAGGTAATAAGTAAACTCACCACTTCTTTTCACATATATGAATATGAATAATTATGTGTGTGTGTGTGTGTGTGTGTGTGTGTGTGTGTGTGTGTGTATGTGTGTATGTATGTATGTATGTATGTATGTATGTATGTATGTGTATGTATGTATGTATGTATGTATGTATGTATGTATGTATGTATGTATGTATGTATGTTCATCAATAGGTGAACTTACAATGCCACATTTTTATATGTATGTGTATAATCTGTCTGTCTGTCTGTCTGTCTGTCTGTCTGTCTGTCTGTCTGTGTTTCTTATACAGCTACACCAACAATGGTATCAACAGGAATACCAAGTACCGAGGGGACTAGTAGTACTACCTCCGATTTCTTACCAGTAGGCAAGTTAACTTAACAAATTATCTTACAGTTTTACCCATATTTCTCATGATCAGTATTTTATCGATTTCATATCAACAATAAAACGTAGAGTACATTCTCATTATGTGAATATCGTTAACCTAGCCATTGTCTATTCACAGCTACAACTACAATACCGACTAAAATACCTGAAATGATACAGATGTGCAAACCCAATTTCACACCAATAAGTAAACTTACTATGCCACATCTTCATGTATGCATGTGTGTGATATGCCTGCCTTCCTGTCTGTCTGTCTGTCTGTCTGTCTGTCTGTCTGTCTGTCTGTCTGTGTATATGTATGTATGTATGTATGTATGTATGTATGTATGTACGTATTTAATATGTATGTATGCATGTATGTATGTATGTATGTATTTATGTATGTATGTATGCATGTATGTATGTATGTATGTATGTATGTATGTATGTATGTATGTATGTGTGTGTGTGTGTGTGTGTGTGCGCGCGTGCGTGTTTTAATTCATAATGATGATATATAATTATCATTTTATAGGTGGTCCATATAAGTATTGCAATGGAGAATTCAACATTTTTCTGTATGGTTTGACTGCATTTGTCGGATTATGTAACTTACTGCCTTTGGCTATCATTGCAATCATCCAAATATGTCATGTGTAAGGTATTTGAAGACGAGAATGGGTTTACTTGGTTGCAATGAAAACACAGACTTTATGGAAATTCACAAAAACCACATGTGAACTGAATGGCCCCTATCGAGGGCAAGGACGGGGAGTCATTTTGTCGTATGCATTGTTTGAAGGAAAATTGCCAATACATTGAATGGTGAAGGAATTCATATAACGCCCTCACTATACAGACGTAGGAACTACATTGTATAAACAGCTTTAGTTAGGTTATCATTCACAGTCATTAGCCCCATCTACACGGCACTAAAAATCCTACCTGAGGTAGGATTCGGGATAGTTTGAAGCCTGTGTAGACGCAAACGCGTCCTGAAACCGTCCTGAAACTGTCCTGACTTAGGACACCTTTGAGAGGTTTCCTGAAACCCTCCTGACTTCGTCCTATGTACTGTCAGGACGGAAGGCGCGACATCTAAGCCGCAACCTTCCTATGTGTAGACACAAACCTATCCTACCTCAGGTAGGACTTGGGACTGCCTCAGGTAGGACGACCTACGTGTAGATGGGGCTATTTTACCCTGAAATGTTAACTGTTGATGTAAGTTCGCATACAAAATTGCATGGGAATCGAATCAATTTATTTGCATCTCTAATTATCTAATTATCTAATTATTTATTATGTAAATTAACCATAAACTGTCAGTTGGGCATTTTAATTGTCTTTATTTTCACCCATTAATGTTATTGAAAAGGAACATTTGTAAACTGTACAACAAGTAAAACAAATGGACAAATGGACAAATAGACATATTTGCCCATTTTGGTCCGTGTTAATTAAAGCACTTGACTTGTGAAGTGGTGATATGTTATCCATAAATATATTATTGTAGGGCTAGGCACCATAAATATAGGTCAAGATGGTCATATTGGTTTTTGAATATCATAATTAGCTAAAGGCTGGATATAATATTGTGTATCAACTTAATATATGTAAGCAAAGTTACAGTACAGTTAGGGTATAACTATTTTTCTACTTTATGGTAAATACTTCAATCACGGAATGAATTTTTTTTAGCTATTTTAAGCCACAATGGTTGAAGTATTTTACATATTTTCTTATTTATCTAAGTGTTCTTCTCGATGTTCACTTCATTAATTGTCATTGTATCGTTATCATTTTTCTTAAAGACCCCCCCCCCCGGTCAGGTATTATTTTAATGTGAAATTTAATGTAACAGTTGGAAATATACTTGTTGGCAACAATGTCCGAAATGAGTTGATAATTTGTATCCATTCTTTTAAGACAATATCAAATTATAAGAACACGAGTTACACACTTTGACAATTTGTTGTTGCTGTTGTGTTGTTGTTGTTGTTGTTGTTGTTGTTGTTGTTGTTGTTGTTGTTGTTGTTGTTCCAAAAGCAAATGTAACATAAACTGGACACTGCTTTACAACAATGCTAGTGGCAGTGGCTGTATGAACGGATGGATGGGTGGGTTGGTGGATGGATGGATGGATGGATGGATGGGTGGGTGGTGATAGTGGTGGCTTTCTTTATTTACACTATTTACACTGGAAACAAAACAGTCCTTTTCTCACAAGAAGACAGCTGGGGATCGTCCACTCTTCGTGACTATCAGGTAACCTGAAGAACCTGGAAAAAACCTGCCATTTTCGTAGTGTCAAAGTGATGACACTCTTCCCATTTACAGCATACCAAAGGTAATCAAACACACTGTAAGCTTAAGTTTTAAACCCTGACCGCGGTGGTAAAGAGGCAGGTTGATCCACCACTGAACCACCATAGACATTATGTATTCAGCATCACATAAAGGTACATATATCCCCATATATTCAGCGATGACATTAATATAGACTTGTACATACATGTACATCCATATATTCAGGAATTATTCCTACTGATACACCGGTACTATACATAGTATGATAAAAAAACGCATGGAGTAAGCCTTTTTTTAATTACTATAGAGCAAATCTTTATAAATTGCAATTTTGTACAACTTCTTAATTTTAATAATAACATGTCATTTCAACTATATTACAAAAAGTATACTGAAGGTCAAGGTCAAAGCTAATGATATAAGAAGAAGGGTAATAGAGAATGTGGTAAACATATGAACAAAATAATTTTAGACACAAATGTGAGCTTAGGGGCGTCATCAACAGTTCAGTGTAGTGTAAAAATCTAAAATTTCGTTTAGTTAGGCCTCAGGCAATGAAAAAACAATCCAAAAATGCCAAAATTTGTAAATAAACGAAGTTATCGTATTTTGAACTATTGATCTCGATGCGTCACGTTTATCGACACTCTCCAGAAGATCGTGACCGCAGGGAGGCGCTGTCTTATCATATTGCATCGTGGGATTAACCTTTGACCCAACTTTGCGGACGTCAGCGTAAACAAATGGTTACGCACTTCACCAACGTAGCTGTGAAAATGTTTTCGTTTCGGCACTATAACGTCATGTCCGTATTTCTGCATTGCACATTAATGATAGTGGTACTTTTTGGAGTGTTTGGTGTAACACAAACTGCTCCAGGTAGGTATAATTTGTTTACAGGGTGCGTTTAAAGCAATTCTATGTACGAGGCCAAATCGGACAAAATGGTCGAATGTCGACTCGAAAAGTACATGTTATTGTGTTATACTGCGTTTACTCGTTAGTGGTCCATCAATGGACACCCACTGTCTTATACATTGTTTCTTAGTCCGAGTAGGCTCTGAATTGAGTACAAAGTCAGATATAATTGGTCGATATAACTCCTCTGAGTATATGATATCTGTACTCTCGTCGGACTACCTTGGGACGTGTCCCTTGCGTGGCCTTGGTTGGCCCATCCCCATGTATTCCTGGACGTGACTCGATTATGACCTTATTGTTATATTCGTTTTTGGACTAGGTGATAGGAGATGCTACCAAACTTTTATTGAAAATGAACCTTCAACCAGAAAAATCCCCCCCCCCCCCCACACACACACAAGGAAGATTCTTTGACAGTCAGTAATGGCATAGCCAGGAATTCTTGCGGAATGGGGATTTGAGGAGGAAACAAGGAAACTAAAATTTGAAATCCCCCATCTGTATGGATTCAAGGCTAGTAATGGCTTAGAGGTTCTTCAAATTACTGTCTAATTTATCTTTCACCCCAACCCCCGCCCATGTATTTTTCATCACCATCAACCTGTGAAGTGTTAATTATACAATGTATTTGTATTTGTAAGACTTTAAAAAACCATAATTGTCAATATGTATCTGTACAAAATTGTTTCATATCTTTTAGGTTCCACCATCTGTACCTTGCCCAAGATAACTGGTCCATGTAGAGCATACTTTCCAAGTTGGTACTTCAATACACAGACCGCAGAATGTGAACAGTTCATATATGGTGGCTGTAATGGTAATAGCAACAGATTTGCGACTGAGAAAGAATGCAATAATACATGTCTGAATTGTAAGTTGTTTTTTTTAAATGTCTTCCATTAACTGTAACATGAATGTTTCTCATGAATAACAAACTGAAACTGTAAATTAAAAGCAGGTATGGAAAGATATTTTGATAATTCAATAACATACCGTAGGTTTTAAAATATTAGTCGTTAATTCTTTTGAAAACTATCTTGAAAGTAATTAGGAATCATTTTAGCCCCTCCCCCCCCCATCCCCTCCTTGTGTAGCTTTTTCAGTGGGATTCGTTAACCCATAATATCAACATAAGGGATATATGCAAATTATTTTATACTAGTAAATATTCAATAGTCATGAATATGTATTGTTCATCTAATGCATATGTATGTCTAACTCCCATGATGCAACATTGGACCACTGCCAGAACAGTAGTTGTGAAACATTTGCATGAAATTATTATTTATTTATTATTTAATCCTTAAAGAAATGCGCTACACTATACGTCTCAGCGCATTGTACAATAAAATGGGATTCGTTTTATGAAATGATTTCAGAACGTAAAGATTATGAAGAAAAAATGACCATATTTTCCAGAGAAATGTCTCCCTGTGAAACAATACATACACTGACATAAGGTCCACAATTGGGGTCAAAATATGAAAAATTATGTCAGCATAGATTTTTAAGTAAATACATGTATGTACATAGTAAATGTTAATTGGTTTTGGTAATTTATATATTTTCACAGCAAAGAATGACAAGAGTGAACCCAAGCCATGTGACTTATTGTTGGGACAGTCAACTCATCTGATTGGAGCATATATTCCGCAATGCACAGATGATGGATATTTCAAACCAACTCAATGTCATGGAAGTATTGGGGGATGCTGGTGTGTGGATAAGTTTGGGAACAAACTCGGAGAGGTGTATGATGCACACCAGAACTGCGAAGGTATATCACTTGAAATCTGTACTATTCTCACAAACTGTAGTATTATACCCAAAGAAAGTAATATTTAATCTTTATTTCTATATACTGGGTAGTTCTTTGAATTTATGAACACTTGTCTCCCAAGAAGTCAAGTGAGTGCCATCCCTCATGAGTTCAGTGTTAATGCATGAGGAAACTGGAGTACCCAGGGAAACCTGTGTTGTTCGGTAGAGTGAAACTGAACAAAAACTCTTCTTACTTCAAAAACTGACACGGCACCATATTATAACTGACAGACATACATGTACAAAACGACACACACACACACACACACACACAAGGGGCAACATAAGTAAAGATATACATGTACCTGGTCACATGGCCCGACTCTCACACACACACACACACAAACAGTAACAGAGACAGAGACAACTAGACATACACCTGTGTGCCTCTCAGTCACATGCATTACTGTGACACCCAGAAACACTAACTTTTTCTCCCAATTTTATATTATTTTTTTCATGTAGAGTTGGTGCAAAAGAAGGAAAATGGTCCATAGAGGAGATGGCTGTCAAACAGCAATGGTAGAGAAAGCATTATTCAAGATAGCAAGCAAACATTAGTCTTACAACCACATACTGTGTTGTTACTTACTTGGAAATGTATATTACCCATGACTAAAGTAAACCAGTTATTTATGTATATTTTTGCACCTTATGTGCTGTAATATCAAGGGTATATGTAACTATATAACTATGATAGCCAGAGAATTTATTCTAGTTTCAGTTTTCTTCATATTTGTTTTGTTGCTATTAACAACATGCATATCAAGCACATGCTTCGACCAGAAAACTTGGTTGCTATAGACTACTTTGCGAAACTTACATATAGTATACGCTTCTGGTGAAATGGAACAAGAACGCAGGCTTGCATTAAGGCGTCCCACAGTTAGCGAGTGGGCGTGTATGGGACATAGGAAGGTTCCAATGTGACTCGTTCAGCTTAATCGACATTTATGGCTAATATCAATGCATTTATATAATCAGTAGTTGTTAACATAGTGATTTCTAGTGTGTGGATATATTTCTGGTAATCTTGCAAGAGTGACACCAACATTGTCATGGGATGATGATGATTGCTTCAGAGGGTAGGGAAAAATCATAATCCAAATATATGCAAGGGCATACTACTTAATGGATATACTTTTTGGGGTTATGTAACATACATCATGGTGTTGTACTGACGTAGGTCTTTGCCAGGGGTATTAATTATACAGTGCTAAGGTCACAACATCCATCATGGAAGGTACTGTATGAATATGTAATATTATTAACATTACTATTATTGCAGTAAGCCTGGACTGTATTTTTATAATATGTATTTTATTCAGATATTGTTAATTTATCTATTGGGAACAAAGTACTGTCAGTTCTACGTAAAATCTTTGTCTTGAGTGAAACAAATCTTGTTTCCCTGAAATGTAATATTTCTCCCTAGCCATGTCAGACTTGTACAAATAATAATCATTTCGGTTTACACCGATATTTCAATCAGGTCCACATGATATACTTAGATGTTATTCCCCAATATTTTTCTTCATTCAGCCAAGGGAAAATACGAGTGACCTATTAAGAGGCCTTTGTCACTACGAGTCGCTAGACGAGTAGTGACAACCCTTAGGTCATGAGTTTTCTGGCTGAATGAAGAAAAATATTGGAGATTAACATAATTATACCAGCGTCAGTAATATCAAAGAAAATCGGGGAAAGCGATGGCCATTTTTAACGTTTTGACTCATATTTCGAACACAACAGAACCAGTGACGTAGACACGCGTTGTCATGAAATAGACGTGCTTTGTCGTGATTTAGAATGACCAGGGAATATATGCCATATTTTTTGTTCTAAATGGCTCGTGCATGGTACAATATAGTATGTACACTACAACTGTACAGGCATGAGTGACAATCAGTCAACCTTTTTATTTTGATGCTCTAGCATGAGGTAAAACACTAATGCAGGTATCAAGAATTGCAACACAGGGGCATTAAGATGGAATTCTTAATGATTTTGTATTTGCTATATTGTACATGTACAAAATAATACATTTCTATTCTTTGGTGAATTTCCAAATAAAATTTTAATTTTTTCCCCTAAATATTACATTCTGGTATTGCACTATCATTGTACTATTTCACAGAGTTACGCTGTATGCAAATTCAAACTAACTCTATTTTGATAGTTATAACTGTTTCTTCAGTGTATAACTGAGTTCATATATTAGAACTATTATTTACACTTGTTTCAGCGTGTTGAAGAAATAAATATATTGAAAAATATTGTCGGTGTGGCAAGCGTTATTCTTATAATAGAATGCTATAAATACGCCATATTTCAGCTTTTAAAATGCATTTAAATGAGTCTCGTATTCTTATTTTAATAGACTTGCTAGTCTCAGTATACAACATTTTGTTCAATCCGTAACATATTGGTGATATTTGATTCTGTACATACAGTGTGTAGTAGTAGGTACCGTATCAAATCAAGCACTTTCACAATGAGTCCAGTCCTTGTTTAATAGTAACCAATGACATTCTAGAAAAAAGCTTTGTTGTGGAGTGGGTATGAACTACAACTTGTTCACCAATCACAGTCTAGCAGTACTTCATTGAACCAATCATCATCAATAACACTTTCTTTATCCTGTGAAATAAACAAAGTGTAGGGCAGTCAGCTGATTTACTTGGCTTGTAGTTTCAAAGAAGAAAAAGACCACACTAATTTCCAAGCATATTTCTGGACAACCCATATGATACAACTCCAGATGTTATCAATTTGGTAAAGAATTATATCATAAAGACAAGAGATTAAGATTGTATATAGTAAGCCACAAGGGGTGCCCACACGCAGGACTAAATTACAGGGCAGTGAAGTGGTCAACAAAATGTGGTTAAAATAAGTTATGAGATGTGAAACAAAGTTAGAGGAATACTTTTGCTGTGAAACACTGAGAAATTATGGTTTTTCACTGAGAGGAGCTCAACTATGATAGTCTTCACAGGGCCCTCACTTCTGGTCTAATAATAGCTGCCTCCCAACAGCACCCCTAGTGGCCAAACTATACAATCTTTTATTTTTATGATCACCAGCATAAGAGATGTTATTTTTCATTAACATAATAACCATATCATTTTATTGAGTAATTTCAAAATCAAGCTTTTATATATACCTTTGCTATATCAGATTTTTCTTTCATGACAGATGTCGTTAACATTTCATTCTCCAATTTCTGTGGTATGGCAACAGCAGTATTCAGTTGTGACTCTTGATATTGAGATTTCATCTGATTATCGACAGAGTTGTTTGATTGTGTTATATCTAGCTCACAGTTCTCCTCAAGAAGTGTCTCCATTTCTTCTAAATCCTCTTGGGTGAAAATGTTAAGGTCATCTTTGGTTTCTACAGATACCAGGTTTTGATCCTGCAAGTAACACAAAACAAAGGTATGGCTGATTTTATCTTAACTGCATTTCTTTACACCAAGGGGACCCAGCAAAGTCATATTTACCAATGCAATCCTGCAAGACAACCTCTGTAAAACAGACTTACTGACATAATATTAGAACACATACTTATTTTTGCACAAGAAGAGACTCATGTAGGTAAACAGCATTTTTTAAGCACATCGATTATTCACACACTTGTCATATGGTAGTTTAATATCAAGAATTTATTGATAGATCCTAGGGGTAACATTGGTATTTGCTCTCTATAGTCTCGCCTTTGTTCCCCTTCAATATTGGCAAGACTGTTACCATGAAATTCCTATTTGCGGATATTACATACTTGGGTGACCAGGAAGGTGGTCTGAGTTACCTATATGTACAGTTTACCAATCAGGATAGATGGTCGAGTCTTTTGGAAGATCAATGCAGTGTTTTATTGGTGTAGATCAAATGCCAAATTACAATTTCATTGCTTCCAATATTTACGCCATTTCAACACAACAAATTTCAATTTACTTGACTCTCTTTGTCTCTTGTCATATATTACTTATGACTTACTTCTTCTTTTACTGGCAAGTTATCATCTGTACTCATTTCAAAATTTGATGTTGACAATTCCTGGGAGGGAGACAATGATCTACTATCAGGCACCTGTACAGAGGATGAAAACATGGTGTTGAATTAGACTTTTTTTGGCATGATAATGAAAACTCTATTCACTGTATAATCTTCAAAAAATTTCCCTGACATAAATGTGTAAACTTCAATCATTACAGTATAAATCTGTGAAGTTTTCCACCGGATTCTTAGTACTTCTTTCATATCATAATGAAGTTACTTGAAGTGAAATGTTAGTTTTGTGAAGGGGCAATGTTACAATAGGCACCCCTGTTGCCTTGCTAATCAAGAGCACTGTTTTAAATGTTTACATTCATGATGGTTAACCAGTATTTGATTTGACATGTACACATGCATGCATGCACGCACGCACACACACACACACACACACACACACACACACACACACTTGCATGTACATGTGCACACTGTACAGGCATGATATGCAAATACACTCTTTCCTGACACACTTATCTCATTTGTTCTAAAAATGAATAAATAATGAATGTTTCACCATGATAGTATTTTGAGGGATGGGTTCCTGGATACCCATTCTTTGCCCTGCAATAGACCACAATCTAGACTTGACTGCCTCTGTCATTTCATATACATTTGAAACCTGGAAAGAAATCAGAAATTATCTACATGAGTCCCCTACCTTCTGACATTATCTATCAGTTGATATACCTTGGGCTCTTCATACTTAACTATCTACAACCTGCTTTATGTTAGTGTTCACTGGCTCTGTTTGACACAACCCTGCTGCAGCTAATAAGAGATTTTACTGCACATTGTACATAGCTTTTAAATTTAAGATAACAAGGCTGCAATTTCTTGGTTGTATCAAACACAGCTGGTGAACACTAACATCAAACTGCCTGTACCAGTACCTGATCCCATCATATATATGCAGTATAGCTCGGTCACAAAATGATTTCTTTTCTACTAAATAAACTACTGGCATTACTTTTTTACTTGATACTGTTTGGTTTTAAAATCAGTGAAAAATATAGTGTGGAATATAAACTTTTTCAAGGGATTTAAGTTAAACTGAAGAAAAATTGGAAATTTTGATTAGAAAGTATTTTCACTGGGGCCTTATTTTAGTGGGTAAAAATCACGTGTTCCACTGTAGATGAACAGTTGAAAGCATTGGTAACTAATACAAGCAAACATCCAATTGTTTACTACAGTTGAGAATCTAACGACTTGCATCATCATAGTGAAATTCTATCATATTTAGAAGTTATCATGCATAGAAATAGTATTATGATTATATTTTCAAGACTAACCTGCATCATATGGAAACAATTCTTTCTAAAATCATCATGAGTACTGCGGCTAACAATAGACTGTATTGCATTACTAGTTTTTCTTATTGCACCTCCTATCAAGCACTGCCTCTGGAAAAGTACATTTCGACATGTTAAAAACTTACTTCAACCAAACTCCAGAAAAAAAAGTATTTTATGTGGAAAAAGTATTCTTTCCATTTTGGGAAATAACTCAAATAATTTTGAACCTGCCTAGAGTTGGATGGTTTCCATTATAAACTATGGGCAAACGTGGATGTAAGATTAGAAGGGTGATGTTCAGTTTGACAGTTCGGAAGATTTTCCTGGGTACTCCAGTTTCCTCTTGCTTCAATCAACACCAGAGACCGGAAATTCTCAACAAATACAAAATGGACGAGTTCGAATGATGACGTTTCAACACAATATTATTGTGAATGTGCTAACCTCTTCAACTGTCTTCGGTACGGATCGTCGACTCCTTCGTAACGTAGATGACATTTCAAATCCAAGTAAATATTCTTGTAGCTGCTAACTTTGTTCAAACATTGCATTTTCAGGGGTAACCATTGTCGCATGTGAAACTTTTTTACGCTTTTGTCGTCTGCTTCAAATTCACGTCACAGGTCTGTCTCCAGTACCACTCCAATTTGTACAAATCACGAAGTCAAATCTTGTTAAAGCACTCCAACTCGAAATCCTCATCTAACTAAAACGACGAAAATATTGGACTGGGATTTAAAACCTAAAATAATATTGCAAAATTCATAAATCATATTTGACGTACGACGACAGAGCTAGAAATCTGCAAACTTGCAGCTGACATTATTACGTACATGCTCAGTAAATATGCGCAGTAGTAGTATGAGCGCGCGATCAAACAAACAAACAAACAAACAAACTACAGTCTGTCTGTCTATCTAGTCTGTCTGTCTGTCTATCTAGTCTGTCTGTCTGTCTGTCTGTCTGCCTGTCTGTCTATATCGTTTTTGTTAAGTTCACGTCAAACACACACCGGTCTACATGTCCATAATTTACAATGGTCCGACCATATAAACAAAAAAAAATTTTGACACGATACTGAAAAACAATGGAAAATGTCTTTTATTAATATCCATTTTACATTATTTTTGAAATTTTACGGCAATTTTGCATAGAAAATAATAAAACCTTCGCTAGAACAATCAACCAACACTCTATGGGTAAATGTGAGCGTGCAGACTTGCAAATATCTGGGAGAATCATGTTTAAAATATTGCAAAACATTTTCATACATTGAGTTACATTATTTACTGCTTGCGAAAAAGAATTGGGTTTAATAAATGCGACAAAATTCGAAATTTTGAAATTTATGTTACACAGTAGGGACGCGATCGTGTCTGAGCGCCCCCACTCGCTCATATTTGCCCAACTTGAACGCTTCGCGGAAGGTAGCACTACGTACCAATGGCCGTCTACTCGCCGAACGATTACTCGTATTCAAAAACTATCCCTAAAGTTTGATTGGCAGCGTATTTGACAACGTTAGAGAGAATGGCTATTGTATTAATGCATAATCCAGCAATTTTAACTCAATGAATTGGGACGTTATAACACTCAGACACAAGGGACAGAGGCAGAGGAGCGACCCGATTGTTTGTATGCACCGCATGCAGCAGCTGACTCAGAGAGACAGCAGACCGATGGCGACGTAAAGTGACCAGCAACCTGTTAATTTTTATTTTATCTGTATCTAGTATTTTGGGCGTGGTGTACAAGTAGGGCAACCTATGTTGTGAGCTTCCGGGTTTACACGTACAAAAACGGTGGTACGAGATTACAGAGGCGTAAACGTGTGAACAATTTTATTTTATCGAGTCAACTCAGGTATTTGAAGATCACTATCGCTCGATCACCAAATTACACTCGACGCTGGATCCGGAATAACCCAATCGCCGCCAGTAGCTTCAACTCACGATCAAATACCACAGATATCGCACTACCATGTAACGTCGGAGCTGAGTGCGGTAAAATGTAACGTTGCATGTCGATTTTTCACCTTGTAAAGACAGAGAAACCTTGGGGTTTTCAACAAATTAACATTGACCTGCCGGTGCGCTGTTGTTGTTTTTTTGTCAGGACAATCGCACTGTTTAGCCCAGACAGTTGCTTGATAGCGGAATTAATTCACAGGAGATAGCAGCACAAAGTTCAGATTGGGACATCGGAGGGCTGAGGTATCTATCACCTGTGGACTCGTAGTAGAAGCGATCGTGTTGATTATAACACAGAAACTCAAAGAAAACTACATACATAAGGACAAGGTAGGAAATGTCTGTAAATTGTATGACAACTATCGTTGTCATTCATTTTAACAATGGCAAATCGTGTGCTTATGCCCCGAGGATGTGTACACCATTTAGTTTCCGTGTTTTGGCGGTTGAACAGTTTGGTGTATTGGTAGATCCTTTACTAGATGAGTATAATTAGATAACTGTTGTAATCCGTGAACTGAAACAACAAACCATGTAAGGTGACTCAATACAAATATATTGAATTGAAAACAAAAGATGACCAGGTGGGCTTTGTTGTGTGGGTGGGGTCAGTCTGGCTAGCACAACATAATAATGGGCAGCATGTGTGTTGAATTTTACATCATAACATCAAAGGTGTGGACTTTAATAAGGACCTCTCACTAATACACCTTTGACAAAGATAGAGAACAAAGGTGACACCATTATGTTTTAAATGATAACAGAGAGAAATGAATTTAGGTCATTGTTATTTATTTCATCTGGTTTCCATGGTGTCATTAAAGTACCAAAAATAAAGTCAACCAGAAGAAAAGGTCCAACATCAAACAATCGCCACTTTAATTTGATTCATGGTTTCTAGTTTTATTTGTTGAAGTCACATGACGTTTGTCGTTCAAACGGCGTCTTTCAAAAGCATACCATTATTGTTCATGCAAACAAATGTTTGTTTTTCTACCTCCAAATATTAATTTACGTCACTTTTACCAACAGTATATGCTTTTGAAAGATCATTGTTGTCAGAACAGGTAATCAATCCCCTAAGTATGTGATATTTTGGGAGGGGATTTGATTGGCCACTCTGCTAGATGTGTGATGATAAAGATAAAAACACATAAACATGTTAAAGGTACACTAACTGCAACTGGAATGTTTTTTGTTTTGTTTTGTTTTTTTTAAACTGTTTTGCTCGGTACAATATAACTTACTTGTGATATCGTATACTGTCAACAACATTCCATCACCTTTAGGTAAACATAACTTGTATGCAAATCAATCAAATCAATTCAAATTGAGTTTTGGATCCACACCCAATAATCAACTCCCATAATGGCAATCTCATGATGTCAACCTGTTTCTGTACTACTTATGGATAATATCGACTATTGATTAAATGTACGATGTCTAATTATTGGTATTTTAACAATTTTAAGTGAAGAGATTGTGGTTGTCTGATTGAAATAATGATACACCAGTTACAGCCGTGCAGTCTTTAAAACATGATGACATAATGAAAACCGAGCTCTCGCTCATCAAGATATGCCACTACACGACCCGTAAACACTATTGATATCATTGACCACTAATTAACAGATAAAGTGTATTTTTTATAACTTACTTCCAATTTTTAGTGAATATATGTTTAGTTATTTGATAATAAAAAATGTCCCAGTTGCAGATAGTGCAGGTCTAATGCTAAGGATGATACAAGGGTGACCTCGTTATTAAAGGGGCACATGAGTTGATATATTTTTGTGCATAATTTTTTAAGTAAATTCAGAGAATATTCATTGTATTCTACTCACTGAAGTATACATAACCACCACATGCAATCGACTGAACTCAAGCCGGGTATTAAAAGTGACACAAGCTCACTTTATAAGCTTTTTACCCAAGTGAAAATACTTATTAAGCCACATTCTAGTTTAATAATAATGTCGATGCATGTCTTCTATAACCTTATGATTGTCTTCTGGCATTGTTAGAACAGCTGATTGCATACGAAGAGTTTCCTGAACATTTTTTTGATACATATGATAAATTACATCATTGGATCATTTGTGGGTTATATCTTAATACCAGGTTTGAGTTCAGTCAATTGCAAGTAGTGGTTAAGTTTGCTTCAGTAGGTACAATAATGTGAGTACCTTTTAGATACACAGTAAAAACTAACCTAAACATGTATAAACTCAGCTTGTGCCCCTTTAAGATATAACCTATGAACAATTCAATGATGTAATTAATTTATGTACAAGTTTATAAATAAATAAAATTATCCAAACACAATTGAAAATCGTTGCTTGAAATTTTCAACTGTATACCCAAGTAACAATATTCAGTTTTGTGTTTAAAGGAAAATTTTCTGTCATACAGTGGTTTAACACAGATGAATAGGCCTTTCCAAAATTTGCCATGGTGACGCTCTACTTCCTGTCTGTGTTTACCTTGGGGGTATACATGGTATAGGTTACCCGGCTAATCATAGAGCACTACTGTGTTCCTCGATGTCTGAACAATATGAAAAACATCCCTGATTTACACTTGCTACAGAATACCAAGGGGCAAAGCTCTTAAGAAATGGTACTATGGGGTGATGATACCCCCAATTTGAGCAAGGACGCTGTACTCTCAATTTCCTGTTTGCAGTCTGGAATGGCCTATTCTCATGGACATGAAAGTGATCGATGCAAATATTCTAATGAATATTTGATGGCATATTAATATGACAGTGGGTATTAAAATTAAATTAATTAACAGCTTAATTTTCTTGCCCATACTGATGCGTTCAGTTTCAACTCAGTTAATTCCTTAAAAGCCAGTAAGAAATGATTAATAATTGATGGTATTTTTTTAAAGAGAGTGGTATCGCTGAATTCATAACCATCAAATGAAATAAGAAAGCTTTTATGGATTAATTGATTGATTTTTCCTTTCATATTAAATTGGGTATTGAAAATTTTATAATGGTGAAATATTTATTTATTTCATATTTATTTTATTTCGTTTATAAACGGCAATGAGTCCAAAATATGTTTGTTCATACAATTGCAAAATCTAACAAATACAAATACAATTCAAAATACAAATATACCAGATAGATGCAAAAAAATTATGCAACAATATGGAATAACGAGAGGAATGGGAGAATGCATTAGATTGATGAACTATTTGGAGCGATGGATCTGAAAGACGGGAGTGGCCTTTCAGAATGTGGAATTTGGTCCTTGTGTTGTATTGATAAACAGTATCATTGGTTGTTAATAAACAACAAAATAAATACTATGTTGTTTCACCAATCCCCCAGGCTGAAGCTAAAGATCAGACTACCGTGTAGTTCAAGACTTGATATGCTTATACTCATAATATAATGTAAAACTCGATGAGCATCATCCATGAAAGTCGTACTAAATATCAAGCCATAAAATTTAGAAGTACGCTATAAAGTATAACTGCTTTATTACGCACTACTCACGCTTACCATGCTATACGGGTATGTGCACTGTACACATACAGACAACAGTATTACGGTGACTGTACAGACTCAGTATAATCATTGACAGTGGTGCTTTTATGACTGGTCACTTGGAATCATGAAACAAAGATAGTAATAAAGAATGTTGTGTACTCTATTTATTGATTGTATCCCATCAGAGCAGGGACTTACTTTATGTTAAGAGCAGCACAACAGTGTTTACATGTAGGTAAAATCTACCATACAGTAGTTCCCAGTCATTAAAACCAGGGTTCCTGCAGTGTTTCTGTTAAAGGCGGTAAGTAGGTAAAATCTATCTTAGTTCCCCAGTTATGTTATAAGGGTTCCCCACCAAAATTATGGTCTAATGTATGGGAAACTCTTCCAGTTTTACCAGATTTACCCCTTTCTGTTACCAGGGTTCTTGTAGCTACCAGTAGTGTATTTGTTTATAAATGCACAAAACGCTACAAGCTGGAGAAAAACAGGATTGAACACATACATGTAAGACCGAGAGAAAAATTCTGAATACTTCAGACACAAAAACAACCAAACAAGCTTAGGAATTGTAAGTTATGGGGACATGATGATGGTGAAAGGTTGTTTGTCATAGCAGAACATTCACTATAACATCTAGTTTGTTACAGAAATGTTATCTATATCTATCTATCTGTCTATCTATCTGTCTATCTATCTCTCTCTCTCTCTCTCTCTCTCTCTCTCTCTCTCTCTCTCTCTCTCTCTCTCTCTCTCTCTCTCTCTCTCTCTCTCTCTCTCTCTCTCTCTCTCTCTCTCTAACAAACTATATAGCTTATATAAGGTTAGTGTCATATGCTAGTAGTGTTCTCACCAGAATTTTTTCTTAAAGCGTTTTCAGAGACCAGAGGCACCTTCTTCAGTTGCTAGTTAAATGCCAGAGAAAGAGCATAGTGTCGGTTGACTGTTTTGATAGTAATTTCACATAAAATGAAGTGTTTTGGAGTATTGTCATCCTATCAAGAGAATGCTCAGAAGTGACAAGAGAGCTTGGCATACTTATTACATTGTTCAGATAGAGTACTAGTCTAGATGCTATCCGTGGCTTCCAATCTCAAGATCTCACCAGCCCATCTAGCTGAATGAGAAATCATGACCCAAAAGTTGTTCATGCAAATGAGCAAACCCCAACTGTTAGAATGATGTAAACAGTGTATAAGTAGCATCCTGATATGACAAATATACCATATTTGGACATAATGTAACTGCCCTCAATAAACAGCAACTTATCTTTGGGCAGAATTTTGTGATTGATTAACAAAGACATGATGTTAATGACTGTGTGGGTGGCTTTGGTTGAATTTGAAATTTCATATCTTGGGACTTCATTGAGCTAGACATTAAGAGAGATCTTCCGATTCAATACCAAAGAGTAAAGAGAGATCTTGAGATTTGATGCACGTATAGCACATAGACTATTAAGTGAGATCTTGAGATTTGATGCCATGGATAGCACTAGAGTAAAGAGAGATCTTGACATTCGATGCACATATAACAGTAGACTAGAGTTTGATTGTGATCATATCAAGTGGACCCTCAAGAATTGCTTTTCCCGGCCAACTGGGCTAGCATTGGGTCAATGGGACAGTGCCTGCACCAGCCCTATGTTAACACTTATAACTTATAAGGCTTGTTCAGTGCTCAGACTGGCACTAACCTCACCAGCATTTTGTTAGTAACTGGAAGGGTTATGCCTGCACCAGCCCTATGTTAACACCATGCTGATTCAGTGCTAATACCAGGCTGGCACTATTAACACTTCACCAGAATGTGTACTATTAACAACTGCATTACCCCAACACTTACATCAGGCTTACACCACACATAGCAAATCAGAAAGGAAGCTTTGGCTGTAATACACAGTGTCCAAAGGGTGATTGTAAATTCTATAATGTATTCACAATAACACCATTTGTCATGTCATTATATCTGATTTTCCGCTTAACAATATTTACAAATTTATGAATTTGCTACATGAGTTTCAAAAAACGAAATTGGCGAAGTATTGGTCAAAACACAACAGTTTGGGTGACAATTCATAATTTAGACGAAGTATTAAAACAATTTTTTTGTAAAAACTGCATAACATTTTTGACATTCCAACCAGAGATATCTATTATTTGTCCTATGGACTCTTTCTGTAAATATTAAAGGAACCTCGTCCAAACATTTGGAATTCTCTCATCATTTTTTTTTAGTATAAAATTTTACAGAAATTATTCTACCTAGCTAACTTCATCTCATGATAGTATTTCCAAATCTTGGGAAAGTGTACATGTTGCTAAATATACAATTCTAAAAGGTGGGAATTAGCTTCAAAATGGAGCTAAAAATTAGCTGTAGTCCAGCACACGTACACACTACTACCAGTATCGCATCTAGACTACCAAACATAAGCTGTAGTTTGTTTAGATCAATTTAAAATCAATTGAAAATTGGAGCTGAACAAGTCACAGAAGTTCCTGACTAAATCTCACTGCCAAGCATATAATTAAGTTGAATCCGAACAATATTCTCTCAAAGTGATTGGCCCTGACTACAGATAAACTACCAACACCTCTCTCTTCACATCACTTGTAATTGTTAATTAATTAAAGTGTTCATATGGATGAGGATTGGGTATCTATTTTGGATTTTAGAAAAAATTTTTATCATGGCTTACTACTTGAAAAATAAATGTGAAACAACATTGACCAAGTCCTTGTTTGTAATTCAATACATTGCAAAAGCTAAACAATGTGCTAAAAAGTTTGTTATTGAACGTACAATAACGAACATTTCAAACATTTATTAAGTTTTAGGCAAGGTATTGCGTTACAAATAAAGACTTGGTCTATGTTGTTTCACATTGATTTTTCAAGTAGGAAGCCATGAAAAAATTGTTTTAGACATTAAAAATCAGAAAATAAATACCCAGTTTTCATCCATGGTGCGGCCACTTTAACAATAACAATTACACAGCACACGATTCTCAACATCTAAGTGTAATTTTTCTAGAAACTACATGTAAATTCCTTATCAATAGAGTTCATTTTCAAGATGAACAGATATGATACGTGCATTCGTGCTGGTCATTTACGCATGTCACATAGTAGCCAATGACATTTCACCTCATCAGTCACCATATGTACATACATACATACGTTACGTACGCAATTACTTCAGATCGGCATGCTGGTTGAACATTTTTTGAATTGTCCAATGCCGCTACATATTTCAATAGTTTTGCGACTCGATATACCGAGGCAATGTTTTTTGCGTACCTAGACAATGGCAATCCATGCCAAAATCGCGGCCGTGTCAGAGGTCACGCCTGTCAATAGGCACTCCAATATAATATATGCGCCCTAGGTTGAATTTTTAAGAAATAAAAGGGGGAAATTAATAAACTAACTAGTGTAAAACTAAACTTAAGACTAATAGCATCAGGTAATAATGGCATTATACAGCAAATTTAACGTAACTTCCAAAACCCCAAACATCCTAGACTGTATATCTGCCAGGGTTTCAAGCCCAGATTTGGGTATTACAGGTAGTGTTATCTTATCAGTAAAGCCATAAGGATTATATCGGATCATTCTTGTGTACCAGCTGGTGCCAACTTTTTTCTATAACTCTGTCTCTGACGAGTATACTTTATTCCTTATAGTATTATTAAATAAAAAAGTTTTAAAAAGTTTAGCTTAATTTAGAAAGTAGAAAAATAAGTAGCATCCTCTGGGAATGTACTTGGTAAACACATTGATAAATGAGGCCGCTTATTACTTATATTGACGTGTAGGTGTTTCTGGTTGTCTATATTAGTCTTGTGGTTTGTTTGTTTGTACTTTGTTTTGTCATGTATTCTTTTTTCCTTCTTATAAAAAATTAAAAACAATTTTAAAAAATTGAAAGACAGTTTAGTTTGTTATGAGTTGATTTCTATTGAAATATAAATGAAAATGGTGGTAAAGCTACTCTTGACAGTGCAGGAAAATTAGTCCAATGGTTAAGGAAATCAGAAATTAATTATTCATAGAACAAAGGTTGTGAGGCTGAAGTACACTGTTGCCATAACGACCTGTACAGTAGCTTGTTTGTTTCATAGTGCTTTAGGCATGTTATTTTTTTGCAGGGGTATGGGACAACTTTATCGGTTGCATGTAATTTTGTGACAATCATTACTGATAGTTGACAGTTACAAATGATATATCGTAATAGTTTGCCAACAATATGACGTACACTTGAAAAATTAAAAAAACAAAAAACTGCTTATTCATCAGTACTTTCATTATTGGAGTTTTGATGTCAACCAGTTAGCTTTGTTACCATGACAACATTTACACAGATTTGTCATACTGGTACCAGCATTATGATAGATTACAAAGGACCATTGACGTAATGTGAATTTTAGCCGATGATTTAGCTAGACTTATGATCAAAGTGAAGGAATTAAATATTTTGGAGGTAAATAGCACAAGTATTACGTATTTGTAGTAATTCGATACTATCACATTGTAACTATGAATTTTATTAAATGACCATTTTCTGTGAAATCCTACTTCTAGGTAATGATACCCATCTTCTTAATATCTATGTAGATAATCTTCTTTTGGGTCACAGGTTCAAAGTACCAAGAACACAGAGAAATTTTCACAAAAAAAACTTAAAATTATTCCCTCTGCAATTTCAATTTTAAACCATGATGCCAGACATATTCCAGCTCAGTGAATAAGCATCTTTCTAGCGTATGCATAATGTCTGTTGTCAGTAATATTATAAAATTATATATATTAATTATATTTATATAATTTTTCATGTTCAGAGTAACCAAAAGACAAATTTCTATTTATTTTTTTCATAAAATGGACAATAAAATAATTGTGATATTTGATGTTTGTTATTATATGTTCGAATAATCCAGTGATATTATCATCATTAATAGACTGCATAATATCATTGAATTATTCATATAATTTGTCTAATTAAAATGCTACCAATCTCCTGGTTACTAGTGATAGTTCTGTTTCAATAAATAGAATAATATATGGAAGAAATCCTCAAAAAAAAAAAAAAAATTAATATAGGAAAACCTTCCAGCCAGGACCACTTTCGCTGAAATTACACTGCAGGATTAATCCCATTTGCAATTAATATTGGATTTACGCCAGGAAATAAATGCATTTTCATAAACTTTTGGTTCTGGAGAGTCATTTCATGATTATTTTATTTGGAGGTAACATGCTCTTAGAAGTCATGAATATTTAAATTAATATTTAGTCATTACATATGCGTGATCTGGTAACTCCCATGAGGCAATGCATGTCCATGGCAATTCTACTTGGTGAATATGCAAGGTTTCATTCAGTTTCACTTATCAGTGTAGACTGACAGCAAGCACTTTATGAAGTCTGGACCATGGTAGGGAACTTCAGTTTGATGTACATTTGACAGCATGGTTTGTGAATATAACAATAGAAACAGTCAGCAACGTGTTTTAACAGAAGTTGCCTGGTATAAAGGCCCATACATCCATTCCACTTTAGTTCGGAACAATGCCAGCTCCATACTGATAAGTGAAAGTGAACGAAGCCAACACATTTTATCTCATTCAAATCCAAGGTTTTATTAAACACAGTGAAATAATTCACAAGGTAACCTTTCCCTTACGTGTAATAATAGTTGCAAAGTTCACGGTGTTATTAATGATTATGAGTAATGAGTTAACATACATGAAATACCAACTAATAGATATTAGAATTGAAATGTATGACTAATTTGATAAATTGGATATCTGGAAGTTATATGGCCCATAATTTGCAATTGCATTATTACTTTTTGTGTTTATTTCAAACTCATTATGTTAAAAGCAAATTAAGTTGGCAATGCACAAAAAAAAAACCTATCCCATTTTTCTCTTGTATCACTGTTTGTTTAAAATATGTTCACGATTTGGCCTTTCTCTTCAGATGACCATAAACATAAGATTGCATGAGTACCTTTTCTTGTGACTTTTTGTCAAAATGAAGTGAACCATGTGCCATCATGCAGACATCAAAACGCTATGCTTAAGTCTGCATCGAGTTGCAATATATTTAAATGGTTTATTTCTTTAGATAAAGTGTAGCCTGCTATCTTAGAGTAGAATATGCAGTTTTTTATTGGTTTCTGCATGGTTGTATTAAACAGATCCAGTGAACACAAACTTAGGCTATGTTTAGCCTGAGGCTCACCAGAGACAAATAGAATTATCAAAGCTTTCCTGACTCCATTGTCAAAAATTATTAAAAATTAATCGTTCAAGTTTTGTCATATCCTTGACAATATAATTATTATATACATGATATTAAATTATTTAGAGAATATGAATGTATTATTGAAGGTATGTACATTGTAGCCTCTGATGTTGTAAATATTTATAACAAAAAAATCAGTCTTAGAACTAGAACTTCAGGGAATTGTAAGTGAGTAATGTAAGTATATATGATAGGTCACATTTAAAAAAATAACAAATATGGCATATTATGAATACTGCAGGAGAAACTTGTTATTAAGTGATGTTTTTAATTCTTGTTATTTAGTCCTGTTTCCGCCTTTCGGTGTGTGCTTCAGGCTGCGTGTTTTTAATAATTTTACCTGTTTTGTTGTTTTTATTTCTGTGTTTGCCTTTTATTTAATGTCACTTCTTTCTGTTATTGTTACCCCTTGTTTTTATCTTTTTAGTGCTTGTTTTTCCTTATTTGTTTCTAAAGGTGCCTGTAAATGGGCTTTATGCCCATTGGTTTACCTGAATAGATAAATAAAATAAATAAATTAAAGTGGCACAAGCTGAGTTTATAAACCTTGTTACTCAACCGAAAATACTTCCATAAAACCTTGATTAAACTATTCTAGTATAATATTAATGTCAATACATGTCTTCTATGACATTGCTTGAGGCCATTGCAGACTGCAAACAGGAAATTTAAAAAAAACAAAAAAAACCCAGGAAATTTGAAATACAGCACTCACGCTCAAATTGGGGTATCATCACCTCATAGTACTGTTTCTTAAAGAGTTATGTTCCTTGGTATTCTGTAGAAGTGTAAATCAGGGATGTTTTTCGTATTGTTCAAAGATCACAGAAGGCACCAGTGCTGTCTGATTAACTGAGTAACTTATACTTTGTACATGTATACCCCCAAGGTACACACAGACAGGAAGTACAGCGTGACCATGGCAAATTTTGGAAAGGCCTACTGCTGTCTGAGTTTGTCAGAACAGTTGATTGTCTAGTATAGATTCCTTAACATTTTTTGGTACGTATCGAAAATTACACCATCAGATCGTTTCTATGTCTTAATAAAAGGTTTGATTTCAGTCAATTATAATTGATAGTTATGTTTGCTTCAGTACTGAGTAGAATACTATGAGGGACTTTTAAATACACAGAATAAATCTCGCCCCAAAACATAAACTTGAGCCTGTGTACCTTTAAGGAAATAACAACTACACGAACATTTTGTTGTTGTGTTCACAAAATCTTCGCATGTTTTCCCCATTTTCCAGCTCAATACACTTCAATCAGGTTATAATTGGATATTTGTAGTCAACATCTGGATTTGAAATTATAAATTTGCAGAAAAAACTACTTCCTTGATTTAATAAATCACTTTTGCTGCAGAGGAATGAAAATATACATGACAGAAACAGTACCAAATATTTGAATATTGATTTTTTGCAGTTGGGCATGAGAATTAGATGCTTGAAATGTTGAAGGCTTGTCTACGTGGTTATGACTTGTTTGTTTGTTACCATTTATTATCATAATATCAAGAATGACAGGCAATTCAAGTCTTTTACTGATAACAGTCATTCTAAAGGACAAGTTCTGATTTTAACCTCAGCTCAGAAAGAAAAGATGTGATAAATCAGGTTAAATAAAGGAAACCACTTAACTAGGTGTGTTTTACAAAATGTAGGTTATGTGATCCGAGGTTTTCCTTGCCAACCCTACAGTTGTTTTAAAAGGGGAATCCACTCCAGGAAATAGATGTATCTTCATAAACTTTGAGTTCTGAAGAGTCATCACATGATTTAACATCACATGATTTGTAGATCATGTTGATAAGACGGTTGTCAGTCAAATATCTCATGTCTAAACCTTGGAAAGAATTTGACATATCTCACTGTCGACATTTATTTCAGTGGAATGGACATAGTACTAGTAATTACTTAATTATGATCAAAACAAACTGATATTACCAATTTTAAGGCCCAGACTATTATCTAAAACATTTACACCATTAAATTTTGCTCTCCGATCTTAGGCATATAATGATAATTTGAGATAGCCCCTTACCACACTCAAAAACCCAGGAGGTAAATGTTTGGTATGTCACTTGCATGAAAGTGATTAATGATATTTTCACTACTGACACTGTTATCACGTAGTTCCCAGTAAACACTTGAGCAGTTAATTTATTATTCATATAAATAAAAGAAATCAAAATGTACATCATTATTAGCTACATGGCATGGAGAACTAACGTAAGTGCTGACTTCTCAGATTTTTTAAACGACAAATATTGATATTATGCTGTGCACTGTTGAAAGCTGCTTATTATGAATGTGTAATGAACGAACAGCCATCTTATTACACGTGAAATGGTACACTTACCATGGTAACTGTAGTAATTGAACAGGGCCTCATTTGAATCGAATAATAATTAGTTGTATAAGTTGTAATTTAGCAGTAACAGTAGTAATTATACAGGTTCTAAATTGATTTTTGGCCGAAACTAGTAATTGTACAAGTCCTCAATTCTCGGTACCTGATATAGTTATTATTGCCTAGGCACACCATAACAGTAATGGACATTCAAGTTCTTGGTCGACACCATAACTTCCGCTCCACTGCTTCACATGCATAAATATAGGCGTGCGTGGGAATATTAAGTCAACCTTCTTGCTCTATTTTGACCTTCTAGCATGAAGTAAAATGCTGTTGCAAGTACAGAGAATTAATTGAGGTAGTAAGTTGAGTATAGTAATTGTATGAGTCCTAATTTTTCTAAAGGTAATGAATGTAACAGTACCACTAAAGCAAATAGTTCTGATATGTAGCAAGTACATGCCATGGTCTTCTTGTTCGCAGGGACACTGTCTGTAATGTTATGGTTCTCCATATTTATTTTGTTTCCTGATAAAATAAAATTCTAAGCATTCAAACATGTTAAATCCTGTGTAGCAATGTGTCGAGCTTACAAGAGGTATTTAGATATCAGTAAAAGTGACATTGTAGGATTATTTATTGGGTTCCAAAATTTTTTTTTTTTTAAATAACAAAGCCGCCTTGGTTACAAAACCTCTTTGTATATATATTATACTTAACCATTACCACATCTATCAAATATCATGTGATCATTTCATGTAAATCAATCAATAAATCATTCACAGACATTTGTAAAATGCCTGAATCCAGTATACAAAGGCACTTGATAACTAAATCCCTCATTTATCAAGAGTGGAAAACTGATGTACTTCAACAGGTAGATTGCCCAGGGGAGGGGTGTGGTGTGGTGGGGTGCTGCTCCTCCTATTTAACTATATTTAACTATATTTGCGTGCTGCCCTTGGGGTGCATTTTCTAGCCCTTTTGTCTAAAATGGGGTCTGTTTTTTGTGCTGAAGAGTCTAAAACAGGGTCCACTCTACATGATTTTATATTTTCCTTGGTGACTCTAAAATGTGCATAGCCTGGAATGTGCCAACGTGGTTTCAAACTAAACCACATCTGGTCAAAGTCCCTCAATCAGCACAAAAAGTTGTTCATCCAATCAGTGAACCCCAACTGCTATAGTGATGTAAAGAGTGTATATGTAGCATCCTGAGCTGACAAATATATCATATTTAGACATTACATAACTACCCCAATAAACACTAACACATGATGTTAATGACTGTGTGGGTGGCTGTGGATGAATTTTGAATTGCATCCCATGCATCTCAGGACTTCTAGAGTAACGACTTTGACTATACTGTGAATGGAGGTGTAAATATTAACGATACTGTATAGGAACTAGAGTAATCAAATCATAACTGTTCCATTATTTGCCACCAAAATGTTTCCTCTTGAGAGAAAAAATACAAGAGTGAAAACTATATTTTGAGATTCACCATTTCCTAAATATGGAACTGCGTACTACAAAATTTAATGTATTTTGGTCTAAAATTTGATCTTCCAAAAACACCCACCTGTCTAATGGTCTAAAATGTAGTATTGGTTTTTGGTCAGAATAAGTGTGGGGTTGATTGGCAGCATACTCCTACTGCAAGTGACTATTGCCCTGGGATAGATTGTTCCATATTAGTGGAAAATGTAAAAATGCCGCACAATCACCATACGATCTAAATTTACATGGCGATCCGAAACAAAACAAGTAACATAGCACTGTTTATGAACTCTGCAATGTGTAACAAAAATTCAATTTTGCAGGTTGTAAATATTTTGAATGCTAACCAAAAAATAATGAGCCACATATTTCACAATATACAAGTAGATTAATAGTTAATAAACTGTATTCAGGTTTGTCAACCAGTGTTTATTTTAACTGTTTAATATATAAATTTAATAAGCAAGTTACATCATGCTTTTCATTGAAAATGTCAAAAGATTTTTTCAAATGTTCAAACGTTTTTCCATTCATCATGTCATGTTAATTGACCATAATATTTACATTACCATAAACAAATATTTTGACTTAGGAAGAAAAAGCCGAAATCCAAACACCCTGCAAAGCGTAATATTTTGATAATAATAATCATTTACAAAATAACCTGTAGTCATTAGTAAACCTGTACTAGTATTGTATTTTTATTTCAGTCAACTCACAATATATTCACTGAAAATTGATAATGAGGCGTTATGCATGTCAAATGGCAGTGTTGCAGCCAGAGGGGGTTTTTGGGTCATTTGGCACACATTTTTTGGACCTGACCCACAGTTTTGGAAGTGACGGGTCATAGATGACCCACACTGAAATTGTATGCAAATATGTTTAGCAACATGACCACACCTATAGCAACAGCCAAATGATCGCATATATTGCATAGATAACAACAGGATTAGAATAGATAGGCAACTGCATAATCATTCAGCAAATATCTAGCATGGATCAGCATGTGGGTAAATATTTTTTTAAAACTGTACAGTTGTGCTACAATGCCAATGATTGGTGCTTTTTTTTTTTTGTCCCAAAAAAATTTATGATGAGCCAGAAAAATAAAAGTCTCGGGACACTATGTCCCACTCTTTCAAAAGGCTGACTGAAACACTGAATAAGAGGTCTATTTTCACTAGTATAAATAGGATAGTAATGTGTTCAAATTGTGATTCATATGGCGGTGCTGATTTTTGGCTTTCTAGAAATACATAAACTTCTATTACATTCAGTTATTTGATTAGGCTAGTTTCTATATGACGTGTTATGGTTACTACAGTCATCTCCACTCACGTATAGAGAAAGTTGTTATTCTAGCACAGAAATCTGTGCTACCACTGCTGAGCAAAGGGTAAAATGATGCATGTCAGTAGTAATCCATCACAAAATGACAGGCAGTTGCAATTGGTTAGTTCTTTTAGACAATTGCTCATTAACCAAACTTCACCTCTCCAGTCTGAACTAAAATCACGTTGGGATGCGATAACATCATCACGTTTATAAAAATGCAGTTGGGGGTAGCACAGATTTCTGTGCTAGAATTATGAATTTCCCTATACGTGAGTGGAGATGATCATAGTAATCGCAAAATGTTGTATAGGATTAGGAACTAGAGTATCATTTGATATGAATAGTTTTATGTCGTCTTTACATGTACACGAAATGCCAGGGGAAATTAAAATTCATTTATGAATGTAAGTATTATGTAGAGAAGCCAAAAAAACTGTTCATGTCAAACCATGAAATGAAATACAAATCTTTGTGGTTCCAAAATGCTCTGCTGATGTTATTAATCCAATTCAAATGTATTTGCTGTCCCTGTTCGTAACAAGTCTGCGTATAAATGCTTGCCTGTAACTTGTTTTATATCAACATAACTGCAATGATACCAGATAAAGTTATTTGACTAGAATATGAGTCCCAAATTAGCCCTTGTCACATAAAGTTCTAATAATACAGTTACTATTATTTACAATAAAAGTTTACTGTTGCTATGCCATCACAATAAACAATGGCCTGAACAATAACAAGACTATTGACTATTGTGTCATTAACTTCTGTGACCTTTTGAGGTCAAAGTATGCAAATTAGTCATTGTCTATATATAGAATAACGCAGGCAATCTGTTAGTTATGGTGGCGATGCAAGCTGTTCATTAATTATTTCTCTTTCTAAATTTTTGGATCAATGGGGATGATTTAACTTTAAAAGTTAAAGCTGCATTAGATGTAACTTTGTCATTTTAGGGTTAAATTTTATTCCTGTTGAAAAATATTCTCCACCCTTACTAGTCTGGACGCCAACTGTGGTAACCACATACTGTGAGTGGAGGTATAAATCGTAATGATACTGTATAGGAACTAGACTGTGAGTGAAGGTATAAATCGTAACGATACTGTATAGGAACTAGACTGTGAGTGGAGGTGTAAATGGTAACGATATTGTATATAGGAACTAGACTGTGAGTGGAGGTGTAAATGGTAACGATATTGTATATAGGAACTTGACTGTGAGTGGAGGTGTAAATGGTAACGATATTGTATATAGGAACTTGACTGTGAGTGGAGGTGTAAATGGTAACGATATTGTATATAGGAACTTGACTGTGAGTGGAGGTGTAAATGGTAACGATATTGTATATAGGAACTTGACTGTGAGTGGAGGTGTAAATGGTAACGATATTGTATATAGGAACTTGACTGTGAGTGGAGGTGTAAATGGTAACGATACTGTATAGGAACTAGACTGTGAGTGGAGGTGTAAATGGTAACGATACTGTATAGGAACTAGACTGTGAGTGGAGGTGTAAATGGTAATGATACTGTATAGGAACTAGACTGTGAGTGGAGGTGTAAATGGTAACGATACTGTATAGGAACTAGACTGTGAGTGGAGGTGTAAATCGTAACGATTCTGTATAGGAACTAGACTGTGAGTGAAAGTATAAATCGTAACGATACTGTATAGGAACCAGACTGTGAGTAAAGGTATAAATCGTAACGATACTGTGTAGGAACTAGACTGTGAGTGGAGGTGTAAATCGTAACGATTCTGTATAGGAACTAGACTGTGAGTAAAGGTATAAATCGTAACGATACTGTGTAGGAACTAGACTATACCTTTATTGGGACAGGTAAATTATTCGGATATATGTACTTCTGTACTTAGCCTGTTAACTGCCTGTATATGTATGAGAACTAGAAGTTATGAGAGCTAATGATGTAACAAACTATACAGTAAACAGGTTACTCTGTACTTAACCACTGATTCGAGTTGTAAACAAATACAGCCACAGGTTTACCTGGTAAGCAGATTCTTAGCGTATGAATGTCATTAATAACGTAAGCAGACTTCATGTATCTCTTTATTTTTCATATATTATCCCTAGGTATAAGTGTATAATAATTTTTTCATAACCCGATATCACCTTTTCATTCATGTGCATCACCGCAAGTGTTGTTTGAAATATTTCTAGGGATGTCTAGATAAAGATTTATTAAAGGCAAGATATGACTGACCCTTTTTGTTGATATGCAAATTTGGTTTTAGAAAATGATTTGGGGTGAAAGGTTTATTCAGAACTCGAAACATATTTAGGTTAATTTATATGAAATCTGTTAGGTGTGTCTTGAAAGGAAAGGGATACCTCATGGCTTCACTATGTTTAAGAAAAACCTGGATGTTATTAAAACTAGATGACATGCATTAGTTTCATTCACTTTAACTTATCAGTATGGAGCTGGTATCAATCAGCAGTGAGGTACGGATCTTGGTAGGGAAATTGTGTTTAACTTTAATGTATTGATTGCCTGTATCATTATACAGTTACTAGAATTTACTATTTAGAAACAGTCGATAACACATACATTTACTAGCAGATTTTAGTTGCTTTTCATTGTCATGACGTAGAATGCCCAGAGTATATATTCCATATTTTTTGTTGTCAGGACGTAGAACGACCCGAGTATATTTTCCATATTTTTTGTTCAACTTGGCTCGTGCATGGAATACCTTTGGCGCTATTTTATTTATCATTTTATAGCATACATGCAGAATAGACGTACTGTAAGTACTTGGGCATCATTGAAAGCTTTAATAATCAGTCTGAGCTGAGGTTTATTCTCAAATATCCTTATTGCTGATAATCTGGTGAAGCATTGAAAATGACAGTATTTTAATAATATCTGTCATACATTATATCAATATTAAAAATTACTGGTTGCCGATGTCTTTACAAAAAAACAGTTTCAATAGAAGAGCTGATCAAGTTAGGCACGTCAATGAATTTGAATAAAATAATTTCAATGGAAGGAATTAATTACTTGCTGATTGTCTTCAATAAAGCAATTTAGTCTGTGATAAACAGAGACTTAGCTATACAGTTTGACAGTATTATTTGTCTAAAAGAAAGCCAGTGTATTGTGTCAAATAGTTGAGTCTCTGGGCTAAGACTGAAACTTGATTAAATTGTGTCTAGTATGATACACATTGGGGTTTATCACTGTTCTAGAATACAAAAAAAAATGATTTCAATATTAGAAATCACGATTATGTCAATATCTTTTTATAAAAAGTGTCTCTCACCCTCAATATGCCATTACTTGCACGTATCAAGACTATTTCAAAGAATTCTGTACATTATTGACAAAATTGACAAATATACCTGTCTTCTCCAATAAAAACCATTCAAAGAAATGCAAGATTTCAATATTTTGTATGCTCGAAAGTGTCTGAATGCATTCATTTACAGTTTCAAATAATTCTACTACATATTGACAATTTTGACAAATATGTCACTCGATCTTCTCCAATAAAATCCATTCCTAGAAATGCAAGATTTCAATATTTTCTAGGCTCTAAAAGTGTCTCAATACCTTCATTTGCTGCTTCATAATCATATAATTCTATTACATATTGACAATTTTGTTGTTCTAGAATAAAATGTTTTCAGTATTAGAAATTCAAGATTTACCAACCTTTTTTTCGATAAGATAGGGTTTCAGTATATTAATACTGTACCTACATTTAAATTATTTCAGAAAATTTAGGAAATATTGACAATTTGACAGAAATGACACAATCCTAGAGTAAAAAAAGTGATCCAATATTGGAAATTTAAGATTTACCAATTTCTTTTGATAAAAAAGAGTCTCAAAATGCCAATCCTTTGATTTTGTCTTTTT
This sequence comes from Glandiceps talaboti, assembly GCF_964340395.1. Taxonomy (NCBI): domain Eukaryota; kingdom Metazoa; phylum Hemichordata; class Enteropneusta; family Spengelidae; genus Glandiceps; species Glandiceps talaboti. Next base: position 10,096,831 of record NC_135568.1, on the reverse strand, counting down.
CAAAAATTTTATAAACATTGACAATTTACTATCTCTTCAAATGAACGACGATGGTTAAAAGACAATAATGATGTCACTTATCTCATGAGATTTAATACCTTTTGACATCCCGAAGAAGTCTCTGAAATAAGTAATCAGTGTTTCTATGGCAACATGCTGCAAGGGGAATTCATACAGTATTGAAGAAATGCTCTTATCAAAGTACATCTGTTTCCATAGCAACAGATGATGCTAGATTGTGTAGAATGTTTGAAAGTACTACATGGTTGTATTGTCTGACAAAAAAAATAATATTAGTCAATGATTTTAATACCAATCACTTAAGGGATTTTTCGCTGACATCATTTATAGGTTATTATTAACTTTCTTTTATAATGTCAACGTAACTCCGTTTTCTTCATTATTAGATTTTAAATCTTACAAGAAGCCTGTCAAAATTACTTTGTTCATTTTAAAGGTTCAGTTTTGCTAAAGGCATGGCAATGTGTGTGTGTGTGTGTGTGTGTGTGTGTGTGTGTGTGTGTGTATGTGTGTGTATGTATGTGTATGTATGTATGTATGTATGTATGTATATGCATGTATGTATGTATGTATGTATGTACATGTATGTATGTATGTATGCATGTATGTGTACACTGTATATGTGTGTATGTATAATTATGTATATGTACATATGTATGTATGTATGTATGTACATGTATGTATGTATGTATGCATGTATGTGTACACTGTATATGTGTGTATGTATAATTATGTATATGTACATATGTATGTATGTATGTATGTATGTATGTATGTATGTATGTATGTATGTATGTATGCATGCATGTGTACATGCATGTGTATGCACACACTTGGAATGCAAGCACACACATGTATCTATGTCTGTGTCTGTGTTGTGTCTGTGTAGATGAACCGTTGAACGTTTAAAACTTGATTCTGGATATTCTTGATATCTAAATTGTTATATAGTAAGTGCCCATGGTATGAAGGTACATTATTTTAGGGTATCGTTTTAAGTGAGTTATTATAGTCAAAAGTTGTCAGCTCAAATACTTCATTGTAGAATACTTCCTTGGAATAATCCATAAAACCAATAATCATGCAAACTTCCATATGTGGACAATTTATAAGACGTACTGATAAGATTCCATTTTAATAGAAGTATCGCAGAACACCACTATTATTATAAATAGTATTATCTTACTCAATTTGAATCCCACTCTCCACTTCACAGTATTCTCCCAGTCTTCAATATCAAGCTCGAGCTTTTGACTATGTAATAGTTACCATGGTAACCATAGTAAAATTACAACTATATTAAAATCATTTTTATAATGTGATTGACATAGCATATGTATATTTCCAACATCTGAACACTACAGTGATACTTATTGATAGCTCTCTATAAAGATGGCCATGATGTATATTGCATATTAATTTGAATATATATGATATCAGAAACTCATTAATTCATTTTCTTTATTCTTAATATCTGTTCCCAATACGTCTTTTTCATGAAGCATGACATTTCAGAAAGAAGTCAGTCGGCGAATTAGTAAGTCTAGCTGAAAAATGGATGTCGCTGAATCGATGACAGCTGGTAATTATTCATGATGGTAATAGCGTATTGATAGAAATGTCAGCGATTTTAGAATGATTGGTACCCAACAGCTATATCTGTTTTATCAGAAAATGCAGTCATTTCTCATTTTGGTTTTTATAACAGTGTCTGTTAGTGTTGTAGAACATTTCTGCTGTTAGTTTATTATTATTTTTGTTTCAAATGAAATAATAAGTCTGAATACAGTGTTCGAGATACTTTTTTTTCTGGATTGTCTTTTGCATAAGGTGACCTCATTTTGACGTGTATTCTAAGTCTAGCATATTTTAAGTTCAATATCTAACGTCCATTAGTGGTGCAAGAATGAACAATATTGGACTCTACATGTTAACATAAGATACCATACCGATAACATGAGTGAGTATAACCATCGTGAGTATTTCTGAAACATATCTCACGTTGATTACTTGGCTTGTACATTCACTCTGCAGTGCAATACCGTAAATATTTGTACATACCTGTATGCAAATGAGAATATAATCGTTCCACGTACATGAAATCACTTGAATTAACGCACAGTTGTATTTTTTAATGAAATGCATTGTTTTTGATAGACATATGTAATAATAACAAAACTCCATGAAATGTGACTACCAGTGTGGATACTTGGGAGTATTTTGAACTCGTGCTTGTGATAAGTTCTACTTCGCTTTAACTTGCTACACTTGTAAGAGTACAACCGTAGAGAAATACAAGCACTCATGCAAATACCTTGTCTGGATGCCAACTTGGTTTCTAACTAAACCATGTCTGGTCAAAGTCCCTTAATCAGCACAAAAAGTTGTTCATCCAATCAGTGAACCCCAACTGGACATTACATAACTGCCCCAATAAACACTAACTTTATGAAGGACTGTGTTATTGGTTAGAATTGTATGATTGATTAACAAAGACATGATGTTAATGACTGTGTGGATGGCTGTGGATGAATTTTAAATTTCATCTCATGCATCTCGATCCGTACATCTAAAGTAATGACTTTGACTATACTGTGAGCGGAGGTGTAAATGATCGTAACGATACTGTATATAGGAACTAGACTAGCAAATACCGTAAGTATAAATATACCACACTGGCATTCATGCATAATGGAGTTCTGTCATACTATGTATTGACAGCCAAATGGATGTTTCAATTTACCTTCTGAAAGTGACTCAAAGTACCTTGCGTTATAAAAAGAAATATTCTTGTGTAGGTAAAAGGAAGTGATTTCCATAGAAATCGATGGATATGAGGATATGGTTGAGATATGTATTGTAATGTTAGTTATTACGGAAATCACTACCAGCCTGAATAATTTAGTAGAACGCTAAAGCATGTCCACCAAATTCCATTCTATGCAGTATCTCGTTATTCTATTCATTGGTTTAGTATTAGAGCTCAAAATGTGGAATTTATTCTATGGTTTGTTGAATGTACGTGAATAGTTGTCACATCACCTAGCTTTAGTTCAGTATACAATCAAAACCATTCAACCTACGATGACTACTTAGTATACAATCAAAACTGTTCAACTTGCAATAACTACATGGTGTACAATCATATCTGCTAATTTGGAATCACAGCACAGTGTCTTTACATCGACCTTAACCTTGATCTTCTGGGTCAAAATTTAACAAAAAAAATCCATGATGTAACTGACATGAGACAACAACAAGAAGTATAAGATATAATTTTAGTACCTACACCCATGTTATCCATGATGAGCTTTCTAAGGAGACCCTGACCATTGACCTTGACATTTATGTTCAATGTCAAATGATAAATGTTCATATACACCTCTGACATGCATGGACTGACTTCAACCAAATCTGACACAATATAAATGTGAGATACTGTACTCCATATATGCACATCACTTTGAGTACCCATGTTATCTATTATGAGCTTTCTAATGAAACCCTGACCATTGACCTTGACATTTATGTTCAATGTCAAATGATAAATGTTCATGTACACCTCTGACATGCATGGACTGACTTCAACCAAACCTGACACAATATAAATGTGAGATACTGTACTCCATATATGCACATGCATCACTTTGAATACCTATACCCATCCATGATGAGCTTTCTAATGAGACCCTGACCTTTCACTTTGACCTATATGTTCAAGGTCAAATGTACACCTCTGATGTGCGTGGACTGATTTCAACTAAACCTGACTCAATATAAATGTCAGATACTGCATGTAGTCCATATATGCAAATCACATTGTGTTGTGAATTATCACAATGACTAAATGGCTGCCAGAATATGAATGTCAGTTGAAACTTTTGGGTGCATGCATGTGAGTTCGTCAAAGACTTGTTTTTCTTGATACAATAAAAGATCATGATTTTTAAGGCTTATATTTCTTGATAAGAAATACCATCATTTGCTTAAAATTAAATCATCCATATTAAATGAATCTATGGTGAATTTTTATAATTTTGTCACTAACGATGTTGATGAAATCAAATTGATTCAGGACTGATTTCAGTGATGTGACTTTTGACAAATTTTAACTCTAAATTGATCGCATAAGTGTAGTTGATGACAGGTTACCATGGATACGAATGGCTATGTATTTAATTACATCCCAATAGTATATTGATGTGATACCTACTGAGTTGAAGAATGTGAACAGCATTAATGTATTATGTCAGTTTTAATTTTCATTGCAATGTATCAAAATCAATTTGTATTTAGTAACCATGGCAATCACTGAATCAGTCAAGAAAACAGACATTATGTTAAAGCACATGTACACATGTAATATGTGTGTGACTGAAACTTTATCGCATTTAAATTTAAAGTGTGGTGTTATTGCTAGATGTATTCATTCCTTCATTTCATAATAGCCAGTTTAAGAACAATCGCACAATGCCATGGCACAAGCTCAATAAATGAACGTTGTTTAGGCCATATCTTCTTCCCGCACTCCCTAAACAAATGTACAACTTCAACACATTTATATACCATATATATGATGAAAATTGTAGCAGTCACACCACTACGATTGATACAATGTAGAGACATTAGTAACAAATTAAAATACCACTGGAAACCCAGCACTGTTGTATCACATTTGAAGTAAATTTTATTCAACTTATCAACATCTCAGTAGTAAATACAGAACCTGTTATCATTGAAGGCGTGAAAGTTTTCTAAATTTGGTTTGAAGTATGAAAATGAAATTTAGCAATCGCTTTGATTCCAGGCCCCCCTCTCTTAATGAACAAAGTTCATTTATGCAGCTTATGTGACATTTTGTGATTGTCCCTTATAGTAACCAGGTAGGTAATAGACTAAAGTAAAAACAAGTCTTCACACATGGCAAAACCCCACCTTATTTCTATGTGACTAAATAATGGAATCGTAAGCTACTTGTCACATGTCCGTCACATGATATATGCTACTTGTCACATGACTTTTATAGTTGACCTACCTATCAACGATACTGTTTATTAATGACTATAAAAATATATCTTTTTCAGAAATAAGAAATTCATCAACATGAAGCTCAAACTTATGGAGCTCTGTAATGAGCTGGATGACCCGTCTGAGAAATGGGAACGGCTTGATTCCATCGGAGAAGGGACCTATGGCGAAGTTTTCAAAGCAGAGGACAAGGAGACTGGTGAAATAGTCGCAGCAAAAAGTAAGTTTACACAATGTATTTCTAAGGAAAGCTAAGAAATTGGGTTTATGGTAGTTTAGCTGTTGAGTTTTAGATTGCTAAGAAAGTGGGTTCTGTTACCTTTCAAATTGTGCCAAGCAAACTGTTTTAGTGCATGTTAATCGACCACTTATTAACAAAGTAACAACAGTGAGTTTAGTTTTATAGCTTGTTCATTAGTACATGTATAATAAATTAATTGTAACTAATATCCTATCCTCACAAAAAAGTGCACTTTTGGTGCAAGCCATTATCTGCTCAATATGTAAGTTGGTATTTCTTTCCTCTAGTAATGGATGCTGGTAGTGATACAGAGGAGGAGATTGAGGCAGAATATGGTATTTTTAAAGATCATTGTGGTCATCCAAACTTACCCAAATTTTATGGTGCATATTACAAGAGGACCCCTGCTAACCAGACAGATCAGCTATGGCTGTGTATGGAGGTAAGGAGAACTAATGTTACCATGGCAACCCCAAATATTCATTATTTTGTTTGCATTTTGTGAAATTTCAATGAAATACTTTGTGAGGTCACAAAATGTTGTTCTTTGTCTGTAACATATTAATTTCCCACATAATTTAATAAATTTTCCATCAAAATTATTGTTTGGTTTTGGAAAATCTTATTTAATAGCATAATTTAAAAATCTCACTTGAAAACAGAAGGATGGTTCCTTTCAATCATATCATTTACATTTACATGCAGCAGTGATGTCATTGCATTGTAGGAACACAACTGATGATGTCATTGCATTGTAGGAACACAAACTGATGATGTCATTGCATTGTGTCAAAGCAAACTCGTGATGTCATCACATTGTGGCAGCACAAACTGATGATGTCATCACTGTGTCAGCACAAACTGATGATGTCATCACATTGTGGCAACACAAACTGATGATGTCATCACATTATGGCAACCCAAACTGATGATGTCATCACATTGTGGCAGCACAAACTGATGATGCTATCACATTGTGTCAGCACAAACTGATGATGTCATCACATTGTGGCAGCCCAAACTGACGTCATCACATTTCAACACAAACTGATGATGTCATCACATGCCAACACAAACTGATGATGTCATCACTTTCTGTCACTTTAACTTTTAAGGTTATATAACACTACTTTATCTGTATGTTGTAAAAAAACAAACCAAATTTTCTTGACAGCTGTGTCAAGGTGGAGCAGTGACTGATCTTATCAAGGGAATGCTAAGACGAAAAGAAAAATTAGATGAAGATATTATTGCTTATATCCTTAAAGAAACAATCAAGGTTAGTTGACATGAATTTCTTATTTACATACATAAACAGTAACATTGTACTAGTAGTAAATATCTGTCAACCTGTCAGAAAGTAGTTAAGGTCACAATCAACCAATCAGAAAGTAGTAAAGGTCACAAACAGCCAATCAGAAAGTAGTAAAGGTCACAAACAGCCAATGAGAATATAATCACCTTATGTATAGTCATACTGTGCTTTTAGAAATTGCTTTAAAGATAATATCAATAAAAGAGGTTTATGTCAATTTTGAATTTTGTAATCTAATGTTTCATTACAAATATGTAGTTTATAGTGGAGAGACCTGGAATATGTTTAAAATGCTCAGATTTTCCAATGGAGTTCAAACCAACAATTTGTAAGTGGTGGAGATGGTTGGATTTTACCAAGAGAGGTATAAAAAGGTACAGTTGTAGATATAGTGGTCAGGTATATATTACCATGACGACATATATGCAAATTTATAGTGAAATGCTGTAGGTGATGTATTAAAGATGTCTGAACAGATGTTTATATGCAGACAAAAAAAAGATGAGCCAGGAGGCACTTTTCTGTCTCTGTAAACAGGGCTTAGTGTATACATGGTTGTCATGTGACTAACTAATAACCTCTGACCTTGTTTCAGGCCATCAGTCATCTCCATGGTTGTCATGTGATGCACAGAGACATCAAGGGACACAATGTATTGATGACATCAGATGCAGAGATTAAACTTGTAGATTTTGGTATGTTTACTTCTTAATGTACTTTAATCGTTAATATGCTATGGCAGAAGGGTACTGCACTGGCACCATGCAAGTCTTTTCACTATCTCAACACACTAACTGTTGACCCTTTGAATGCCATGCCAGTGTATGTATACACTATCATTGAGGTGATGGCCCTACTGGCCTAAGTCTTTTCACTATCTCAACACACTAAATGTTGACCCTTTGAATGCCATGCTAGTGTTAGTGTATACACTATTGTTGAGGTGATGGCCCTACGGCCCTCAGACGCCATGCAAGTCTTTTCACTATCTGAACACATTGTATTAACCTATACCCTTAAAATGCCACATTAGTGTATACACTATTATGGCAGGATGGCCCTGTGGCTATGCAAGTCTTTTCACTATCACAGCACACTGTAACCGTTAACTCTTAGAATGCCATACTAGTGTATACATTATCATGGCAGTGATCAAGGACCCTGAACAGCAAAAAATACCCCCCCCCCCCCCCCCCAGAAAAAAAGACAGAAAAACAAGAAGTATAAACTTGGCTTTTCTGAAGGAGTAAAAGTCACATATCTTTTGAAAAAGTCACTTAATTTTGAAACAAGAGAAAGATTTGTGCCATTTTTGTACTCATTACTGGAGGAAAGTCATAGCACTTAATACCTTAAACTATCGTCAAATTATGTCAAATAGTGTTATTATTTCGTCATTGCTGTGACAGCTAAATTATTAATAAATGTGATTTGTCAGATTAACAAATTAATCAAACTATGTTTTAGTCAAAAGCTGTATTTGAAAAAAAAACTCAGCTGTGTTTGTAAGAGTGATTAATCTAAAAAGCAAAGTAAACAGTGCAGTGTGTGTCCATTGTAGTGAGGTGGAACTCGTTGGCACATGAAAAGAAAAACTGACATATTATTAATAAAATTTAGGTCAAAAATTCACTTTCCTATTACGTTGTGTGGATTTTATTGATAGGGAAATGGTGAATGCGTAAATTAAAAATTCCATATTTTGCCTTGTATGGTGCATGTGAAATATGCTAAATATTGATTTGTGTATTATAATTTCATCATTTTTGACAAAGAGATTAATTAAATTTAGATTGATTTCAGTTCTTATGAGTTTTATAGTATGACATTAATAATAATAATAATCATAATAATAATCATCATAATTTATTTAGCCTGTTATGGCACCTGTAGTTGTCTCTGTTACCCAGACTCTCACCCCTGGGGGCTCTTCTTTGAGACCACCCAGACGAGAGTCTTGGATAACCACGTTCCAACTACCCCGTGATGGAAGTCATACAGTACATTTCTTTCAAACATAAAAAATGGGCTTATGAGGTCTGTTTGTTGTAATTAATATATATCAGTCACTTGAGAAGTGATAATCTGTAGCGAAGGTACCCAAATCGTTCAGCCTACAATGTTAGATGTGAAGTATTCCCCAGCATGCACTGCTCCAGAGGCTACTTCCTGCACGGGATAGTTGGAATCTCGTTTCCCCAGACTCTCGTTTGGGGTGGTTTCGTAGGCAGAGCCCCCAGTGGTGAGAGGCTGGGTAACCGCGACTACACCTTTAGTGACAATAACATCTATAATTCAAAATATTAGTCTCACACCCACTTGCTACTCATAGAAAAAATTGTTGTAGCTGAGATATTTCATCACAAACGATAAAGTGTGTGGGATTCTGTAAGTCTCCCCAGCTTTTCACAAACGGAACAAACTTTAGCACCATAAAGAAGTAAAATAGAGAAAAATCCATTCCTACTTTGTCATAAGCAGAAAAACTTAATCTCTACAAGAACAAAGTTACAACCAGTGAAAATTTCAACTCTTGGAGTCAAAAAATTCCTTGAAAGTCAATCCCAAATTTTCGCCAATAACTCATCAGTACTTATACCCTGACAATACTAACAAGAGTTTGGGGAAAAGTTGGGATTAGCTTACAAGAAATAACTGTGAGTTGAAATTTTCATTATTAGCTATGAACCCACAGTCAATGAACATTCATTATCGCTAAGTTACAACTCTTTTCTGTAAATTTTTTATCAGGTGTGTCAGCTCAACTCAGAAGTACGATGATGAGGCGTAATACATCGGTAGGGACGCCATTTTGGATGGCACCAGAAGTTATTGCTTGCGAGCAGCAGATAGAATATTCCTATGACATCAGATGTGACATCTGGTCACTGGGTATCACGGCTATAGAGCTAGCCGATGGTGACCCACCCCTTGCCGATCAGCATCCTATGCGGGCGCTGTTGAAGATTCCAAGGTAAGAGAAGAGAAGGCAATAGAGAGGTTTAGCTGAACGTTAGAGCACGTATGCGCAAGGGAATGTATTTGTGTAGGTATACACATAACAATGTGTAGCGAGTTATTTTTAGCCACACATTCAGAACACAAACTTTAAAAACAGTGGAACTTGCATGTGTGTTTGCATTTTCTGTTCAGAAGGCTGTAGGCATACCATTTCTTCCCAAAACTTGTCAGTATTGTAGACATTTTTCCAGTAACATTTTAGTGAGAGATTAACATTCTTTACCACTGTTATAAACCAATAAATGTTTATTTTGTGTTTTTATTTCATTAGAAACAAACCACCGACAATGAAACACCCAGAAGACTGGTCAGCTGATTATGTGGACTTTATTTCAATGTAAGTTGTGTCTCTCAAAGTCAAAATCAAACTCCCCTTATTTGAGTATATGTATATGTGCCGCCCTTTAGGGGTGTGTTTTCTAGCTCTTTAGTCTAAAATGAGGTGTGTTTTTCGAGCTGAAGAGTCTAAAACGGGGTCCTCTTTGGAGTATTTTGCTTGGTCTGAAATGTTGTCCATTGTCCTTTACCAAATCATAACTGCCATTAATTACCCCAAAATGTTGCCTCCACTAAAGGAAAATGTATTTAGGTCTAAACTTTCATCTTTTAAAAACCTGTAATGGTCTAAAATGGGGTATTGATTTTTGGTCAAAATGGGTCTAAAATGGAGTCTGGGGTTTCCAGCATTGGCCACACACCCCACCAGAGCTGGTCACCGGTACCACCCCTGGGGAGATTTAGTCTTCATTCTCCCGTCGTGTAGGACGCCCTCTGGTGACACTTCTTGACATGTCATATATGTACTGATTGTAATTCAAGACTTGAACCTTCAACTTATAAATTACAAGTCAGCGCCTCTAAGTTACTACTTAAAAATCTTAACTCTGTTAGTCCCTGTCATTGAGCTGTGTTTTTTTTTTATCTTTCAGGTGTCTTGTGAAAGATTTTGAGAATAGACCAACTATTGAACGAGTTCTAAAACACCCATTTATTGCGAGCGTACCAGAAGATGTGACTGAAATTAGAGGGAAGTTGATGGATCTTATGGAAACTCATCAAAAAATGGACAGTTACCAACAAGTTGCAGAAGTCACCACAAAGTAAGGAATAACATTAGACTCAAGTTTGAACTATGACCCTTCAAAGGTACATTTGACCTATCAGCAGAAGCCTTTCTATGAAGGTCAATGATTAGTTCAAAGGTCAAGCATTTGGCCAATCATCATAAGTCTTTTATGTAGACCAAAATGTTATTAATGAATAATCAGTTGAATTTTTTTATTCTTAAATAACTCACTCATAATATTCTACCTTGTAATAATAGTAAATATTATACGCTTAATGCCTGACTGTGAGGGCGCTAGTACATGTCTATTAGGGTATAATAACAAACAATAGCAATGTATTGAGTTACAAACAAGGACTTGATATGTGTTATTTCAAATTATTTTTTTTTAAAGTAGAAAAGAACAGTAAAGTTGTTCCATCAATTTCATATCCAAAATAAACATGCAATTCTCATTCATATGACCTTTTTTTGTTGATTTTCAGAAAGGGTAAACTAAACATTGCCCAACCAATGAGAAATAGAGGCAAGACATCATCTGGTGGAAAACCAGTGAAAAAAGTAACGAAAATACAGTTCGTAGATGATCTTGCAACCTTAGAAAATCTTGATGAGGTGAGTTATCAGCCAAAACAGAATTAGGAGGGGTATGGGGGGGGGGGGGGGGGTATAGAGGAATAGCTTCCACCCTTCCAACCCATGGTGATGTACATTCATACTTACACTATCCATTCATGCATCGATGACGAATAATTATCTCTGCACTTTGCATGTGTTAATTTCTTTCAAACCTGATGCAAAGATGATGAGAGGGTTGGGAGTGGGGGCTATAGACATGACATCTGGCCAACCATCCCCTGGTGATGTACATACATACATGCCCTGTATCCCAGCATGCATCGATGTCAAGTCATAGCTCTGACATGTGGATCAATTTCTTTCAAACCTGGTACAAAGATGATAAGGGGGGGGGGGGGGGGGGGGGGGGTTAGATATGGCTATATGGCATGACATCCATCCTTCAATTACCCCTTGGTAAATATACATCCATCCATACCCTGTATCCATACATGCATCTGTCAAGTCATATTTCTGAAATTTGTGCATCAATGTCTTTTAAACCTGGTACAAAGATGATAAGGAGGGGACAGATAGGGGCTATAAGGCACAACATCCATCCTTCCATCCCTCGGTGACGTTCAATCATCCATACTTTGCATCCATCCATATACCGATGCCAAGTCATTATCACTGCAATGTGTATGATAGTTTCTTTTAAACTTGGCACAAAAATAACAGGTCGGGGGGGGGGGGGGGGGGGGGGGGTATGACTTCCACCCTTCAATCTCATAGTGATGTAAATTCATCCACACCCTGCATCATCCATATCTCTATTTTTATGTCATACTATCTATATATTATCATATATTTTCTACCACAGGATATTATTGTGAAACATTTGTTTGAAAGATATCAACGTGGTCAGATCTATACATACGTAGGCGATATCATGATAGCTGTCAATCCATTTACACCACTTGGTATCTATGACGACAGGGTAAGTATTTTATACTTATGGAATACTTAGGCTCGGTTTGCATGATGTCATTTTCAAATGAAAACGCAACAGAATTGTTGCTTTTTCATTTGAAAATAACATCACATAAAGCTATTATTTACACACAGATGTCAAATGCACACAATGATTTCAAAACACTGGCATGTGGATCATTTGCAAACTGAACTGTTTTCATTCAAAAACAGTCTGTGTAAACTGGTAAATATAGAAAGACTTTAAAATGTGAGAGCAATTGAAAATGACACATTTCAAAAACACACAAATTTTGTGTCATTTTGAAGCCATATCTTTATGGGGTTTTTTCATTAAAGGTTGTGAAATTTTCTTAATTCTTGTCCTTTTAGCATTCTTTGAGGTATCACCATGCCGACAAGGGTGACAATCCACCCCACGTGTTTGGAGTGGCTGATTCCACATATCAAGCTATGCTACATTATAACCAAGACCAGGTAAGTGACCTCTACATGACCTTTCAACTTTGACCTGATGTACAAAATACAAATTATCTATGATGTGGGACATTGCATCATGGGAGTCAGCAGAAATAATATACTCAAGTTGCACACTGAATATTCATGAGAGTTGTTTTACACTGAAGGGTATCCACACTCAGGACTCATGAATATTCAGTGTTCAACCATTGAATATATTATTTCTGCTGACTCCCATGATGCAATAGCCCACAGCAAAGATACTCTATAAAGGCACAAGATCAATTTGATGTTTCTCTGAAATCGCAAATAATTTTAGGGGATGTAAAATCTTTTAAATGACACTCCAGAACCAGTAGTTTATGAAAATGTCTCTATTTTCTTGGGTGTTCCCCCTTAATGATTTTTGCATTACACTGCTGTGCAAATACAGATTGTATGTATGTGGACCGATGCAAGTAATAACTGATACATAGTATGTACTAAATATTTTCCTACTTTCACAGTGTCTTGTCATCAGTGGAGAATCAGGAGCTGGTAAAACAGAAAGTGCTAATTTTCTGGTGACACAGCTCACCAAATTAGGAAAGGTAAGAGATATACTACCATATATCAAAACAGTCCCACAGTGCAGTGGTCCTTCTAAACTAAGTTTGTGTGATTACTAGATTTTGAGATATGGAGACGTAACATTGAGATTAATGGTTTTGAAGAAAGACCAACTGAAACCTTAGTGGAATGACTCAAAACACACAATATTTCATATTTATCAGTAAAAAACAAAGGATTTTATTTCTTGGTCTCTGGTTTGCAGCAGAGAAGGTACCATCATCATATCAAAATTTAAGTCAAGAAAGACTAAAAGAAACTTGAGTGGAATGAATTTATTTCTGAAATGGTCTAAACAAAAAATATGCAGTTTGTCAGAAAGACAAAAGAATTTTGATCTGGGCCACTGAGGGCACTGTGTGAAAGCTGATGTGATACTGCCATGTTAATGTATCATTGAAGATTATTTACAAATAAATACATTTCCTCTTTATTATATTTTCCAGGCAGTCAACAGAAATTTAGAGGAAAAGGTACTGATGGTGAACCCATTATTGGAAGCATTTGGAAATGCCCGCACAGTGATTAATGACAACTCGAGCAGATTTGGAAAGTATCTAGAGTTGAAATTTACACAGCTGGGTCATGTGACTGGAGCTGAACTATCGCAATATTTACTGGAGAAGTCAAGGGTCATCCTACAAGCAAGGTAAGTGAACTTTGAACTCAAAGGTCAGGCGTAGTAAGTGAGCTGTGACTTCAGGTCACCAATTTCTGAACTGTGACCTCAAAGGTCAGTAATTGTAATTAAACTATGACCTCAGGTCAGACAACTTGAACTATGACCTCGTGTCAGACATACTAAATGGAATATGACCTCAAATGTCAGGCAAAGTAAACAAATTGACGAATACCCTTAAAGGTCCCTGATACACTTTTTTCTTGATGTTTGATGCCCTTGAGGGTGATGAGCAGTGACCTCAAGGGTTATCCTGTGAGTAAAGAAAGATTAACAGTGACCTCGTAGGTCATCCTCCATGACCATAAATTGTATCTATGACCTCAGAAGTCATCCTGTATAGAAATAAGAAATAAAGTTTTAATATTGACCTTAGGGTCATCAAATTGTCAAAAAAGCAAGTCTTAAGAAAAATATAATCGACATAATATATTTACCATCTTGGATTTAATCATAACATTGTGATTTTTTTCAGCGGCGAGAGAAGCTTCCATATTTTCTACTATCTTCTGTCAGGCGTTGTCAAGGATGAAAAGAGAAATTTGTATCACCTTGACAACAACAGATCGTACAGGTATTGGAAATATCATAATTTTAAAATATGACAGACGCGAATAATTTGAAGACTTAATTTGTTATTTCTTGCTGTAATCTTAAATGTAAATTTCATTGTACAGAATAATCACTTCATTAATCTTTTTAATTAAAAATGAACTAATTTCTATTTGTTTATTATTATATTACATACTATTTCAATTAATTACGTTATAATATCAGTTGTCAATCAAATCATTCTAATCAAGTTCTATTCCTCTGTCCTATGTTTGTGACCTGGCCTTCTTACTCTATTGCTTTTCTCTGTCATTATTATTACACTGATAAATCTTTATACATTGATTGTTCAAATATCCTGTCTGTCTTTTGTCTGTCTGTCTGTCTGTCTGTCTGTCTGTCTGTCTGTCTGTCTGTCTGTCTGTCTCACTCTCTCTCTCTCTCTCTCTCTCTCTCTCTCTCTTGCTCTCTCTCTCTCTCTCTCTCTCTCTCTCTCTCTCTCTCTCTCTCTCTCTCTCTCTCTCTCTCTCTCTCTCTCTCTCTCTCTCTCTCTCTCTCTCTCTCTCTCTCTCTCTCTCTCTCTCTCTCTCTCTCTCTTGCTCTCTCGCTCTCTCTCCTCCTCCTGTCCCTCCCACCTCTCACTATCTCATATTCTTCTTATTCTCCTTCCATGTGTCTTGTTACACATAGGTACCTACATAGTGGTGGTGACCAAACATACAAAAACACTGGTAGTATGGACCATAACAAAGAGATGTTTAACCAAATACATACGTGCCTTGAAACTATTGGCTTCACAGCAGAGGTATAGTCATCCATCTCACCCCTGTCTTTGTTTACTAAATAGTTTAACCCTATTCTTTCCTATAGAGATTACTACACTAACATCAAAAAATAGGGATGTATGCATTACACATCAACCACACTATATCCTGACTATGTGTATGGTATTGTACACAAAAATAATGGGGTGGGGGAGGGGGTTGGGAGGAGGGTATGAGAGTGACCTATGTCCATTCAAACTTGCACAAATCTAAGTATAAGTATACCAGATTTCCCATTTCTGTTCAGGGTTTCAACACTAAGTAAAACAAAATGTTTTTGTAAGAAAAAAAGTGATAACATTGAGAGTTTTCAGTCCAAAATCTTACAAAACATTTATTGAATAGCTGGTGATTTTATTATGGCAGCTTCAAAGATTTGTTGTGTATACTAAAGATTTTAAAACTTCTATCCATACCTTGTTTGTTTGTATCATATAACTTTGGTAGGAACCCCTTGTGAAATACAAGGGAATCTCAAAAGACACGGAGCACTAATATCAGGCAGGTCTCACCAATTTAAAGTTCCTTACAAAAATTGTTAATTGCTATGTGTCATAGAAAAGCCGTACTAATAACAATACTGCTTTCTTTCTTTGAAATGTACATTGTGGTTTATTTTGTGTCACTTTCAGGAAATCCATCAGCTGTACTGTTTATTGTCAGGAATTCTTCATATTGGAGAGATTGACTTTGAAAGGAGAGAAATGAAACACATGTCAGACACCAGTCGAATCACAAAAACTAATATGACAAAACTAGGTAAGGTGAAATGGTCCAATCACAACTACTGATATAACAAAACTAGGTAAGGTGATATGGTCCAATCACAACTACTGATAAAACAAAACTGTATAAGTTAATGTTGTCCAATCACAAGTACTGATATGACAAAGGTTGGTAAGGTGATATAGTCCAATCACAACTACTGATATAACAAAACAGGGTAAGTTGATGTAGTCCAATCACAAGAACTGATATGACAAAGCTAGGTAAGATGATATAGTCCAATCACAACTACTGATATAACAAAACAGGGTAAGTTGATGTAGTCCAATCACAAGTCCTGATATGACAAAGCTAGGTAAGATGATGCAGGAAAAAACAAAAGATTATAATTGTGTGGACACTAGGAGTGCTATTTGGAAGTTGGAAATGGTTGAATACTGTAGATCCTTTTAGTCTTGAAGCTAGTCGTGGCTTCAAATCTCAAGATCTCTCTTCACCCCATGTAGCTAAGTGAACAATCATGAAGTTGTTCATGCAACTTGGGACCCAAACTGTGAGAAGATGTGTAATAGTGTTTAGTGCCCTCTATAATAGGGAACGAGAAACTTTTTTTTTTGCTCATATTATATTTGTTTATTTTGTTTTAATTTAATTTTTATTTTTTTGCATTTTTTATTTGAAAAGTGTCTGAGCTGATCATGGTTGATGAAGAAGAGTTGATGGATGCCTTAACAACAGACAGTGTTGTTACCAGGGGTGAAACTATCATAAGAAGTAACACGGTGTCACAAGCAGAAGATGTGAGAGACGCAATGTCAAAAGCAATCTATGGTCGACTGTTCAACTGGATTGTTGATAAACTTAATGTGTTAATGAGACCAACAAAACAAAATGAAAGGTATGCCAACCCATTAATATTATTTTCCCATCATATATTAGAAAGCTGTTTGTTTGTCATGTTATAAAAATATTGCATTCATGGTATGAGTGTATCTGCACCTTTTTGAGTTATCACGTTGTTAGCCCTCGCATTGGATGTATTACCAGCCATATTCTCATTTACAAATGCCCATATTAGGGTAGTGATACCTAACAAATGCCCATATTAGGGTAGTTATATCTAACAAATGCCCATATTAGGGTAGTTATATCTAACATCCAGTTGATTGTGGTGCCCAAATAGCCTGCATCACACACTTGCATGCATGCATGCACACACACACACACACACACACACACACACACACACACACACATGCACTCTCTCGCTCGCTCTCTCACACACACACTTGCTCTCACTCACACACACATGCACACTCTCACTCACTCACTCACATGCACACACACACACACACTCTCTGTCTCTCTGTCTCTCTCTCTCTCTCTCTCTCTCTCTCTCTCACTCACTCACTCACTCACTCCCACATGATAATATTGGTTTTAGAAATTTCATTTTAAAATATAACACAATTGACACACGATGTTAACATACTGAACCTGTCAGCACCATGGATATTTTAAATGTAACTTTTACCCTCATTTGGGGGAAGGGCTCTCACCCAGGCACCATTCCTTTGAAACAGTCAAAACTTTGTATGTATGACAAAAAATTGAGTAAAATCTGATCGTAGTATATTCATGTTGTATTCTAGGGAGGAATTCCGAACCATTGGAATACTAGACATCTTTGGCTTTGAGAACTTTGACCTGAACTCTTTTGAACAGCTGTGTATTAACATAGCCAATGAACAAATACAGTATTATTTCAACCAACATATCTTTGCATGGGAACAGGTCAGTCCAGCATCATTCTAATATGACCCTTATGGGGGTAGCAGGAATTTGTCTTTACAGTATGTTGTTCATGTCTCAATATATTCTTTCCTTCCTTTACAAGGTGTACTCTTTATTATTTTAATTCTCAAAAGAAACTCACTACCGTATGTTTCAGCACATTGTACAACAAACTAAGAACTAAGAATGAAAAATAATACAACAGCTACAAAAAAAACAGGAAAAAAAAGTCACCAATAAAATTTTTTTAAATTATTGTCCCTCATAGCACTTTCTCAGATCTCAGCAATTAAATCTCAAGGTCAGCATTACTTGTTATAGTGATTTCACATCTTTCGTAGGACAATTTCAATCGTTTTTAGATATATTTGTTTTTTGATGAACACAGCAAGAGTACTTGAGTGAAGGTATAGACGCTGACTTGATAACGTACGAAGACAATAGACCATTGTTAGACATGTTTCTACAAAAACCAATGGGTATGCTGGCACTGTTGGATGAAGAAAGCCGATTCCCAGAAGCTACAGATCAGACATTAGTTGGTAAGTACAATATACACATTGCAAACCAAACTGATGTTGCAAACCAAACGATGCTCTCAGATTCAAAGTGTATGTGTATTACAACCAGTGACAGGCAAGCATTTACAACCAGATCTTGTTACAAACAAGGAAAGTAAATATTGATAAATGAATTTGAGTAATAACCAATCCAAACCATGCTCAGATTCAAAGACTATGTCTATTACAACCAGTGACAGGCAAGCATTTACAACCAGAACTTGTTCATTATTCACACTATGATCTTGATTACAGGGTGATTATATCAACACAACAAAGGTGCCACTATCATCCACTTTTGTAAGCTACCACACCCAACAATAGTTTTAGTTTGTGCCTACCTCATTTTGCCGATACCTTGCTATCATGTTAACATATCTCCAACATCTACTTCAGAATCATTATTGATATATTTTCCGTTAGATTTGAGTTAAAATTGAACCGTTTCGTGTTTTCATTTGTAGATAAATTCTACAAGAACTTGAGTAGGAAGTACTATTGGAAACCACTGCAGCATGGCTTGTCATTTGGAATATACCATTATGCTGGAAAGGTAAGACGGAATATACCACTATATGAGAAAGGTAGAGATGGAATATGATATCTTTATGAATATTCTTGTATAAAGTTAAAAATGAAGTGTTAGTAGTCCTACTGGACTAGCTGTTGTTTTTGAGTGGCAACAGTTTCCCGTCCTATCCTGGATGCTTCTTCAGCTGACTTACGATCTAGCGACAGGTGGTTGGTGACACATGACAGAGTTGAATTGTCATGTGATCTAATGACAGGTGGTTGGTCACATGACAGAGTAGAATTGTCATGTGATAATGAGAATCGTTGAGGAATTTTTTCAACAACAGTGTTGTATGTACCTGCAAAATTATGACGTAGTCCTCCTTTTCTTAATTTGGTATAGGTTAAATATAATCATTTCTTCACTTGTTGAATTTTTCCAGGTTACATGATTATTAGAATTGTCGAGGAATTTTTATTGTCGGGATAAGTTATAATCGCTTGTCACATTTTGAATTTTTCAAGGTCTACTATGAAGCGTCAAATTTTCTGGAAAAGAATCGTGACACACTGGCAGCTGACATTATATTGTTACTACGGTCTTCTGACATGCCATTGGTGAGGACTTTGTTTGAAAGACAACTCACAAGGACAGGTAAGTTAGGGGGTATTACTATAATGTGCCTCCCTTGCTTAATGTTGCAGTATCTTTGTAGACTCATAGGGAAATGTAATGTCAAGTGTTTCCCTAGATTAGCCCCCACAGTATGATCACAAGGTAAGTTACGGTGTACAGTGTCTTCCTAATTTGACTTTTTGTTCAGTTTATAATGATAAATGATAGGCAAGTTAGGGTGTACTGTACATTTTACTTAACATTTTATTGAACTAACAATAATGAGTAAGTTAAGAAGTACAGTGTCTCCCTACTTTGACTTTTTAGCTCACAATTGTAGGCAAGTTAGGGTGTACTGTGACTCCCTAGTTTAACATTTTATTGAATTAACAGGGATAAGTTAAGGTATACAGTGTCTCGCTAGACTAACCCATTTATTTTGCTCTAAAGGTAAGTTAAGGTGTACTATATCTCCCTAGTTTGATGATTATTGAGGTCACAATTAGAGCTATGTGTAAAATGTTACAATTACATATCTGGTATATTTTACAGGACTATTCCCCATTCCTTCTTGCACGGATGCTCCTCTACAGGTAAGATATTTACCAGTTTTCACCTTTTATTTTTGTTGTTTATTTTTGTCCAACACAGGTAACCTTGCTGATGGTAAACCTAGAGATGACTTTATCCGGTCACAACCCGCCCAGGTCATCAAACAAAGGGCTCTTCAGATACCAAACAGAAAGGTAGTAAATTTAACAGGGTCAAGTTTGTCACTAGTTCTCACAGCTCATGGTGTTGCTGGGTGTGGCTCTCAGTGTTAATGGGTGTGGCACATCTGTTGCTGGGTGTGGCTCTTAGTGTTACCATGTGTGTCATTGGTGTTACTGGTATGACAGTGTAACTATGTGTGACACTGGGTGCTTTCTGTCTCATTTCTTCTGGACTACATTGCATTGTTAGGTTAAATTAATATTTCATCAAAACAAGTTGAAATGCTTTCTTGTCCATAAATAGTTCCTTCCTTGGAATGTATTCCACTTCACTCTGTGTCTGTATCTCTGTCTCTTCCTCCCTCCCACTCTCCCTCTTTCCCTCCCTCCAGTCACAGCTCTGTCTGTCTCTGATTCTCTCTTTCCCTCTCTGTCTCAGTCTCTGTCTCGCTGTGTGTGTGTGTGTGTGTATCTCTCTCTCTCTCTCTCTCTCTCTCTCTCTCTCTCTCTCTCTCTCTCTCTCTCTCTCTCTCTCTCTCTCTCTCTCTCTCTCTCTCTCTCTCTCTCTCTCTCTCTCTCTCTCTCTCTCTCTCTCCCCTCACACACACTCTCTCTCTCACTCACTCTCTGTCTCTGTCTCTGTCTCTGTCTCTGTCTCTCTATCTCTCTCTCCATCATTCATTCATTCCTTCATTCATTTCACTATCCTAATACTGATTTCATTGGGTTCTGTGTTGTTCTATATGCCAGTCTATCACCATTTCATCATTACTAGGTGTTGATAAAGTATCATGTTCACTAACTTTGTAACTCTATTCCTATCAGTATCTTCTTTTCTTCATCTCTCTAACTGACTTGACTCTGTTATACTACGTAGTATTATGCCACTATTTGTCTTAGATTTTTTGTGTCGATATATAATTTCCATATCATCTGGTCTTGTTCTTCAGCCTGTTCCCACCCGATTAGTTAAAGTTGTGTTGTTTATTAATACATTAAAGTGACCATATGGATTTTTCAAGTAGGAAGCCATGATAAGATTGTTTTATAAATTAAAAATCCAAAATAAATACCCAATCCTCATCCATATGGCCACTTTAAAGCTGCACTAGCTGTGACTTGAATGTTTTTTGAAACTGTTTTGTCAGATAAAATGACTTGCTCTATTAATATTGTATACCCTGAACAGTGTTAAATCACCTGTGGGTAAACATATTAGTGTAGCTGTAAACGTGATATGATACAGCAAGTCCATTGAAATTGAAATTGAAATTTAGGTCCACACCCTAAAAACAGCGCCCTCAAAGTGATCACAATTTCAACCTGTTCCTGTAATGCTTATAAGTTATAGACAAAATTAACCTTTAATTATCATGTACAGTTCTAATTATTGGTATTTTAACAATTTTCAATCAATATATTGTTGGTTTTCTGATCTAAAAAATAATACCCCAGTTACAGCAAGTGCACCTTTGAACTGTATGACCCGTACTGTAATCCCACTTGTCCTATATTGCCGTTCGCAGTGTTGTTATAAATCATGATAAATTCTCTTAAAGTGGCACAAGCTAAGTTTATAAACCTTTTTACTCAACTGAAAATACCTACATAAAACCTTGATTAAACTATCCTAGTGTAATATTTATGTTGATGCATACCTTCTATGATATTACAGTTGCCTTCTGGTTTTGTTAGAAGGGTTTATTGCCTAGTATGGATTTCTTGACATTTTTTGATACATATAAAAATTATGTCATCTGATTGTTTATATGTTATATCTTAATGCCATATTTGAGTTTAGTCAATTGTAAAGTGTGCTTCAGTAAGTATAGTATGAGTGACTTTTTAAATATGCAGCATAAATCTTGTCCAAAAATTATAAACTCAGCTTGTGCCCCTTTAAGGTAGAACGAGCCTCAGAAATGAAAATCTCAAACATTAAACCTCCAACTGTGTCTGTGATTATTAAAACCAAGACATTGTCATTTCCATGTAGATCCATAGTGCTATATTTTCAAGAGGGAATGATAGCGGTCCAGTCACACAGAGTAGAAACAAGATGACAGTTGCATCATACTTCAGGGTAAGTCAGAAATTTTCATTTCAATATTTACCCTTAGTGTGCAGATGTTTGCTAAGGTGATGTAAACTTGTTTGAGTTGCTTACAAAAATTAACTACAACAATATGGTTTATTGTCCTCTGTGTGTTTGTTTTCAATTGTGATTGTGTGTGTGTGTGTGTGTGTGTGTGTTTGTTTGTTTGTTTGTTTGTTTATGTGTATTAATAATAAACTATATTTATTCAGGGTAGTTCAAATAAGTGTTACAGTACTTTCCATTGAGGCCCTCAGTGTTTGTTTGTTTGTTTATGTGTGTGTTTGTTTGTTTGTTTTAGTACTCTCTTATGGAGCTTCTATCCAAGATGGTGGCTGGCACACCTCATTTTGTGCGCTGTATCAAACCTAACGACTATAAAAGTCCTGGACAGTATGATCACCAAAAAGTGATGACACAACTCAAGTACACCGGTGTGTTGGAGACAACTAGAATACGACGACAAGGTTACTCTCACAGGATTACTTTTGCAGACTTTGTTCGTCGGTAAGTTGGCATTTTTTAAAGTCCATAGAAGGTTTGGTTGTTGACCTGGCAATTGTTTCTCAACTCAAATTAGGTGTTATGAATTACAGTAGACATGTTGGCTTTGTTGTTAATAGAATACTTCATGTGCTGAGGCATGGTCAAAGATACTAAGTTTTGAATTTTTAGAAAAATGGAAAAGGGAGGGGGCTTCACATTTTATTTGACAAGTCTCACTAATTTCCCCCAGCCCACACCCCTCCCCTCCACACATGCACACACATACACACATATATATATATATTCGCACACACACATGCACACACACACACAACACACACACACAATACACACACACACAAACACACACACATACATACATACACATATGCACACACACACGCACACACACACACACACACACACACACACACATGCAGACACACACACACCCTATGTAATTATTGAAGGCTTTCTTTAAGTCATTCTTATCTGTTTATCTTCACAGATATAAAATCATTGCCTTCAACATGAGTGACCCATACCCAGAGACAGAGGAAACTTGTGAAGAGATCTTGACAAAGTGTAAACTTGAAAACTGGCTAATGGGCAAGACTAAGGTAAGTACAACAAAACACTGTATTCTCTGGTTGTGGAAAAGACAAAAGATTTTATACTTTGGCCACTGGGAGTGCTACTCAGAAACAAGGCAGTGAGTACCAAGTGCATAATTCCAGCTAGATATACTATAATTACACTATCAAGAAAACAATATGGTTGCACTGAAGTAGCCATCAAGCATAACCATTTGAACCTGTGTATGCAGGAGATGGTCTTGTTTCATAGGGAAATCGTGGTGAATTAAGTAAATCTAGTTCGCTATATTTTAGTTATACATTTTTTGAAGTCATTCAAGTTAGTTGTAAAAATATTGAAATGATGGAGGTCCTGTTAAAACTGATTGTAAAATAATATAAGTGGTACCCCTAAGTTAGTTGTAAAACCTAAGTGGAACCCCTAAGTTGGTTTTAAAACAAAATAACGGAACCCCTAAACAAAACAATTATAACTCGAACCCTAAACAAGTTGTAATGATAACTGTATGGCAGCATGTATCTATAGTTTCATGATGCCATATTTCTCTGCTGATATTCATTGTAGGTGTTCTTGAAGTACTACCACATAGAGAAGTTAGACCGACAACTTGAATTCTATCACAAAATAGCTATCCGTATGCAGGCCAGGATGAAGGCCAGGGTTCAAAGAGTGAAGTATAAGAGAATGTTACAAAGGAGATGGAAATGTGCAATAATGGTACAAAAATGTAAGTAAAATGTGACAATGTAAGTAATGAGTCCTCTAACTTCAAACCCAAGTTAATTTGTGTCTCTCGACATAATTTTGGTTCAGATTTTTCTTTTGCAAATATGTATTAGGGAAGTTACAGTTTTATAGTTTGTATGGTGTTGCAATTTTATCCGCATGTTCCAAGCTTTCCTCGTCGAGAAAATCTCAGAAATTTTAAGAAATATAAATAAAAATATCAAATTTAAGGGGGCTCTTAGTCGGCATTATAGGTGTAATATTGATGTGGTTAATTAATCGGTCGTATTATGATATATGATATCTTCCTGTCGTATTTTGTAAATTTATGGAATTTAAGGGTGAAACTTAAAATAATGACTCCTGTGTATAAATGAATGGTTTAATCAGATTCTAAGCCTTCCAGCAATGTTGTATTTGTTATTTTTTTTAATGTATTCAAAGTAACAATATTGATAAAAACGTATGATATAAGGATTTTAAATCTTGTTCTTATAAAATGCATGTGTTTTTATCCCGTCTCGCCCAAATTTGTGATAATTTGCATGTTATGCATGTTGTGCCCCAATTATTAACAGGTGTAAGGGGTTGGATAACAAGAATGCAGTACAGAGAAATACAGCACCGTAGATGGATGGCAGCATATAAAATACAACGGGGTAAGTTAAAACATGGAAACGAATAGACCGCTGCCCTCTAGAGTTTCAATAGCGTTGTAACATCAACGCTACACACCTGTTATTGATAAAAGATTATAATGTTTGGCCACTGGGGACGCTGTTTGGAAGCATCTGTTTGCAAGAAGTGAGGGCCAGCATCAAAAATAGCTGTGGTGCACATTGAAAATTGTCTTCTTCCAGTGTTAAGTTGAAGGCAATCATCAAAATAGTTCTCCTTTCTGTGTATTCAATCATATGATTTTAAAGGGGAGTGCCACTGCAGAAAATACAGACATTTTCATAATCTTTTGGTTCTTGAGAGACATATTTCTCTACATCACATGTATTATGCACAATTGCCGAAAAACCGTAGGTTGAAACTTGTTTCCCATTCATTGTTCAGTGTATGTTCTCGTCATTCATTTTCTCATGGGCATCAGCCAAACTTTTCGTTCTTGAGAATCACTTACTTTACGTGTAATTTCTGAGAAGCACAAATTATTCATTCATTATTCAGTTGATATTGAAGTCAGCAGTATATGCACATATAATAAAAAAACAAAAATGTTGATGAGACCTTGTTACCTTCAAATCAAACATACAATTTTACTTGTGGCAAATTATCGGTGACTAGGCAAACGTCTCCGGTAAATTCTACATTTTGATTTGTGGCTCGTATTCTGACGTAGGTATGTTTGTATCTGTACAGCTGTCAAGGGGTACTTAGCCAGGAAGCGGTACAGTGAAGATCTTGAACGCACTCTCTTTGCAACCATCAAAATCCAGTCAGCCTTCAGAGGGTACCTCGCCAGACAACAGTGCAAGAAACTCCATGCTACTATTGTAAAGGAACACAGACAACATGAGAAAAAGATCATTAAAGCCCAAGCAGGTGAGCTACTACTGCCCCTCAAAATTGAGATGTCTTTACCTTCTTTGATTGAAATGGACTGTTCCATTCAGTGTAGAAAGGAGTGTTCTATTTTATTTGGGGTGCACTAGTTTGATTATTTGGGTGAGTTTTATTCTGTGTTGCATGTTCCTAGGTCTGAACTTTCTTCCCGAATGCATGGCAGTATAAAAGATTTCACTTGGCGGTTTTGCCTTTGTTTGTGTTTGTGTGTGTGTGTGTTTGTTTGTTTGTTTGTTTGCTTGTATGTGTTGGGGGGGGGGGGGGGGGGGGTCACATATTTGGATGGGCCTGTATTGACAATTGTAACATAAATGCAGAAATTTCTCTACAAAATAACCTCATGGGAGTCTTCAAAAATTGCGTACAAAATACAAAAAACGCAATCTTATTTCATCAAGCTAATAAACTCACTGATTTGTGACTATTTTGTCTGCCAAAATGTGAGATAATTATAGTGAGTTTAAAAATTTCACCTGGGGATTCAGAATTACTATTAAAAATCCCGAAACCTATCTCAACAAAAATTTTACTAAACACTGCTACATTTTATCATCTGGTTTAACAAAAATCTTACCAACAGATATTTGTTGAGTCATGATAAAATGTAGCAGTCACAGTGTTAGTAAAATGTTGACAGTGTTTTGTTTGAGGTTTTGTGATATTAATTTTAATTTTATTTCCCTTGATGTTGAAGTTGAACGAGGTCGCAGTCAATACTTTTTCATTGATGTCAATTATTTGTTGTCAAGTGAAATCTAACAGCATCATTTTACCCAATCTCTGCATGACAAAGAATTCAATCCGGCAATATTTCACACTTTTAGCAATTGTTTCACAGCATGGCATGTTAAACAGTTTTGATGTGGCTGTCATGTTTTTCACAAGACATACAATATCCATACTTTGCAAGTTGATCAGTAATTTATTATGATCAATATTGCACCCTCTAGAGACAATCTACATCAGAATGACTTTTATCCAACTTTCAGTTATGTTACTTTGGATTTCAAATTTCATGTTATTCTAAATTTGTAATTTGTAATGCTTTAGAAACTATAGTGGAATCGTGAAGGTCTATTTTATCATAGTACATGTACAGCGACACAAATATTTTCACCTACAGGTGATTCCATAGTGTTCAGGGTGTACAATATCTAGTCTCAGTTACCCATTCTCTCTCTTCCGAGGGCTTTGATTACAAGACGTCCCCAAATGAGAGTCTGAGGAAACCACGTTCCAACTACCCCGCTATGGAAGTCACACAATACATTTCTTCCAAGCATAAAAAATGGGCTTACGAGGTCTGTTTGTTGTAATTAATAAATATCAGTCGCTTGAGAAGTGATAATCTGTAGTGGAGCTACCCAAATTGTTCTGCCTGCAATGTTGGATATGAAGTACTCCCCATGATGCACTGCTTCAGCTGCTACTTCCGTCGAGGACGAGTTGGAACTTGGTTTTCCCAGACTCTTGTTTGGAGAGGTCTCAAGGCAGAGCCCCCAGTGGCAAAGGAGTCTGGGTAACCGAGACTATGCGGTATTATGATTAAGTCATTATATCTAATGAAACAGTTTCAAAAAATATTCTAGGTCCAGCTAGTGCAGTTTTGATTCATTTATGACAATTCCAATTTCTCTTGAATTTCCCTTCAAATTGGTTTATTTTTCTGAGTCACACAATCAAATCTAAGTCCCCATCAAATTACGATACTTCAGAAAATTCTATAACTTTGTCTGAGAATTGACGCAATAATCTGAAATTTGAAAAAACAAAAGTTATTCTGATTCAAACACTAACTTGACACACACCAACATCACCATTGCACAATAATTGCATGAAATCTTATTTTTCTCAAAAAATTATATAAAATGCTAATTCTGTATCTTCTTACTTTTTTCGCTTCTATTCTCCCACCCCATGTAACTTTTTATTTTGCAAAATTTGAACACTTCTTAATACTCACTTCCATTCCTCACTTATTCTTTAAAATCACTTCATAATTTTTTCAAACTCACAACAAAAGAGGCAAGTAAACGTGTTATCAGGCTTTCTTTTGAAAGAAAAGAACGAAAAATTTCATTTGAGAAAAAAGAGAGAAAGGAGTCAAAGAAAAGAAAGAGGAAAGTTCTGGCTTTTTCTGACGAAGTTCAACTTATCGGTTACAAAAAAACAGCCGACGATTGTCAGCCCAAAGTTCTGACGACAAGAGACCGATTAGCTACTAAAAAAACAAGTGAAGGTTTTCGGCCTACAATCCTAGTTAATGAAGTTGCTAGTAATGAAACTGATGAGGATTTTCAGTCCCAAGTTCAGATTTTAAGAGATGAATCTGGTACTAAGAATATCAGAACAAAAGAAAGTGAACAGGTCATTTCAAGAATACCTGGTCCACGCACTATTCGTCGAAATTTAGTACATGAATTAGAACACTATTTTGAAGGTATTGTCAGGAAAGAAAACCAAGATTTCAGAAAAGTAACACAAAATATCCATGTTATTTCAAAAGCTGAGGATTGTGAAGGCTCTCAGCAGCAGATAAACAGTGTCGACAGAACAAATAATGATTCTGTACCACAAAGTGAACACAGCTCTCACCGAAACAACGACCTTAATGCTCAGAATATTGATATTGCTATGGAAACAAGTGCACTAGAGGAAAGAATTACAAACAAAACTGACTCAACACATCAAAGTAATCAATCAAACATTGATGTTGCTATGGGAACCAGTAAATTTGAAGAAAGGAGTATGAACGTTGCAAATAATTTGAATAATTATTCAAAAGGTGATTCAGATATCGAAATAAACAATGAAAGTGATGAAATTAAAGCAGCCAGGACTCGTCAAGAAAATCAATTCGTGGTGACTGGTAAACATGCTTTGAGAAATGCAGAGGAGACGTCTACCGCACAAAGATTTCCAGAAACTCCAATTGAAGCAGCTCAGATGGTTACTGACGTGATGGAGGCATCCATCAACCATCACCTAAATGACGGGATGGTACAAATGGACGTTGATAAGGTGGAGAAGTCTTTCCAGACATTGAACGTCAAGGAAGAACAATTATTATTGATGCAGACAGGTTAAATAATTTATTTAAATTTATTTAAATTTATTTAAATTTATTTGTTTTAAATGGAGTTTTCTTCCCACTCCAAATCCCAATGCAGATTGTGTATATACTTCCCAATCCACATTGTGCGCACTTTCATGCACCTCGTTATCCAGCACTTTTACCCTTTGGTTGATGAGTTGTCATGTTTTAGGTTTCAGTGTCGTGTAAGGAGACATTTTTTGTATGAAATATACGTGAAAAAATTATTTCCAGTTTTTGGTGTGTTTAAAACGATTAGGGTAGATAGGTATGGGATATATTCATGAAATTGAGACAAAGAATTCAATTTTAAAAAACTGACATTTATAAGAATTGAAATTTAAAAATGACAAACAACAAACGATTAACACATTCATTGGTTGAAATGATAACGCAGACCACTAATTATTGATAATATTTTCATACAAAAAGTCCTACTTAGAACTACCAGACTATAAACTAAATTTGTTTGGCAACACTTGAGATCCACCTAGTCTAGGCTAGGATAGTGTTACAATCTCTCTCTCTCTCCACATATAGTCAAATTGACAAATTCTACTGAGAATCTAGCAAAACCTCCTGCTGTGAAAGAGTGAACAGTGCCTGTCAGTAGTAATCCATCACACATACTGACAGGCAGTTGTAATAAGTTACTTCGTTCAAATTACTACAAATTCAAACTCCAGACTTAAAGTAAGTCACATGAGAACATGATAAAGTCATCACGTTTATATCAATGCTCTGATAGCATTAAACTACTGCTGTCAGACAGTAAGAACAGAATGCCATGCTAAATAAAGCCATTTGACTATATGGTGGAGATCCACCCATCTTATAGGTATATGGAAAGTGTGGAGTGCTGCTAAACAAGTATATTTTATGGTCTAGTTTTTGTCTAGAGCTGTTCTTGTTTCAGTGCTAACTTTGACATACAATTTTTACCAGATACATATATAGTTACACTTACAAGATTACTCAGGTATAAGCACTTTGTTCCTAAATCTGGTACATACATGTTTCAGCTTAAATACAGTGTTGCTCGAGTATAAGCCCGGGGCTCCTAATGATTTATAGGAAATTTGGATTTATACTAAATGAATGAATGATTATGAAAATTATCAGTACATGTACACTGCATTTGAGGTGAATTATATGTACATTGTGGATGTGAGGAAAAGAGGATGGTTGGGGAGGAAGGGGATTATATAAGAAAATGTTCTCATTAAAGTGTTCATCAAATGAATTAATGATGTTACACTATAAATACCTAGATGTTGGGGGAGGGGGAGGGAGGGAGGGAGGGAGGCACTAAATGCATTTCACATAAAACATTTTGGAACTAGCAAAAAATAACCATGCACAACTAAAAGTGAAAAATAAGTCATTTTTAAATAAAAAATTTCTTTCATATTCACATACAGCCAGGAACAGTTTAGAATAGTTACCGTTATTTTAATATCCACTGAGCTTGGATAATCTTGTGATACAAACTTAGCGTGAAAGAGCCAGGCGTTCCTTCCACACATACAACCCATGACACCAAAGTCAAGTGTTTTCTGTATGTACCACAATCATTTATAGCACCCATATCAAGTGTAATAGTATACTGTTTCATTTGGTAATTGACCACATTAGAAAGGCCACATGCTAGGCTTGTAAATAGACCAATTGAAACAGTATACTTATACACTTGATATGAATGCTATAAAGGAGTGTACCTAGCCCATAGAGAAAGTGCTTTACTTCAGTGTTACTTGTTGTTTAATGACTCACTCACAGTGGGGTAGTGAGCGTGATTACATAAACAGACCAATGGCTGAAACCTTTCAGACTAGATACAAACTTAGCACTGGAACTCTGTGCACTTGTAGTTGTGATTTACTAGATGTCATGTCAACCTTGTAATATATTTTTGACCTTTTGTGTAATTTGTATGTTGTAATTTGTATTTTCATTGAAATATATATGTCTAGAATTTTCATTCAAATATCTGTTTATTTTTCTTAGCATGTGTAACACTCACACAGCATGTTATGATTTAAACTGCAAAACAGTTTTGTACTAAAATTTCCATGGGTTTTGTACCAGAACACCACAATGACTCAATTTTTCCATGACGATTCTGTTCAGTTTTTAGAATGCTGTAGTGAAATGATGTGTGTACTAACTGCTGCATCGTTTTATTTTATTTGTAACTTGATCAGTTTTGTATCACCCAGCACTTTCTTTACTCGTTACCATGTCAACTATATGTCTTTCTGTATTTGTATTCTTGATAAATGAAAAACTTAGATTGTTGGTTGTTTACGAAGTCAACCACTGTACGTACAAGAATACATTCCTAAAAAGATGGAAAGTAAAATAATATGGTTGAGAATGGCAATGTTTTTTTCTGATTTTTGTTTCAGTTTAATGTATTGTCTATAGCATGATCTGAGGATAATTTGTATTTATTTATGTTAATTGTATTCGTGAGAATTGAAGTTGTATGCAAATGTTATGTTAATTATTCCTTATCAATATAGAAGATAAATTGACCTCATAGTCATTATGTAAAAAGCATAATATTAATGAATGTTTTGGAGTCAAGAACACTTGAAAGTTAACTCACCCGCTTTATTTTGGTGTGCCTTCCACACCAACTTTTGTGATACCATAGAGATAGACACACACAAACACCCCCCCCCCCCCACACACACACACACTCACAAATACACGTGCGTGCACACACAGACAACGTAAATACAAACACACACAAACACACACACATGTGCACATATGCACCCATACACACAAATACACACACACACTCACACACAACTACGCACATATGCACACACACACAAATACACACATATGCACACACACTCACACACAACTACGCACATATGCACACACGCAGACACAAATGCACACGTATGCACACACACACACACACACACACAAATACACACACACACACACACACACACAAATGCACACATATAGATATATCTAAACTCTCAAGTGGCCTACATTACACTCTCCATGGTATTCTTGATACTGTCAAAGTAGTAGTATTTGTAAGTGTTGTAGAACTTGTCAAAGTATCTAGTGAACATCACGCTTCAAGTTTGGCAGACTTTTTTGTTGCTTTACAAACATATTTTTACACTGGTCATTGAGCCTTCAGTTTTTCTAAGATATATACAAACTAAAACTATTGTCACAGCATGTTGATACACCAGTGATAAGCTATTGAATGGACATTGGTTTAATGATAGTCTCAGTGGGGAGGCGTCTCTTAAAACTGGTTTAGAGTTACATGAACTTGCAGTGCTGTTTTGGGACTTCCAATGTTTACACTATCTTGATCACAGGGTGATTAGAATCCCACAACAGAGCCAGAGGAACTGCTATCACCCACTTGTGTAATCTACCACATTGAACAACAATAGATTTAGTTTGTGTCTATCTTAGTAAACTGAAGACTGGATTACCAGAGTTGTATGAGATCTTAAAAATGAAATAAATAGCCAATTCCGACATTTGATAGTTAAACAACAGTAGAATATAACCATGAATGATAGGAAATGAATGTATTCTATATCGATATTATACAAGGTCTTTTAGTTCTTGTCTACACTTGGTGATATGTTTATGTATTAGTTTGTTTATCTTTGTTTACCTGTTTTGTTTATCTTTGTTTTCATCTTTTTGTTCACTGTTTGTTTATCTGTTTATTTTTGTCAGCTGTGAGAGGTTACCTCGCTAGGAAGCAGTACAGGATTATCAAGAGTGAACTTGATAACAAGAAGTGGGACGCCACTATTTTACTACAACGTTGGTTTCGTATGTGGAAGAAGAAGTCCTTGTATCAACAAGTATTACTGTACAAATCACAACAAGAAACATGGGGGATTTTCTTCTTACAACAGGTACGTAGTGATTTTGTTACAACCAGAGAAGATGCACCTTTCGGCTCCTACCCCTTTTTCAAGGGCAACAACTGTGGTCAGCAGTTTTGTAATCAGATGAACACCATCAACTCTCACCTTTGAACTAATGACCTTTCAACTCTAAACCCCTTCTTCTAAGATCAACAACTGTGGCCAGGAGTTTTACAATCAGATGAACAACATCGACTCTCCAGCATTACCAGACCTGATGACCATTTCTGAAAGAGCGCCACCTAGTGGCGGCAAAGAAGTAGACGGTGTGGAGTTGTCAGACGAACGTCGACGACACTTATTGAAAGCTGGACTAGTGAAAGTACCACAATCTCCACAGGATACTGAGTACTATAACAGTGTTACTGAGGATGACGTCTCACGGAGGAAAGGAAGAAAAACTGGGTATGTGAGAACTAAATTTATACAACAAAAGTCTTACTAATATTGCTTCATTTTATCATCTTGCTTAACAAATATCTATGTTGGTAAGAGTTTTATTCAGCCAGGCAATAAAATGTAGCAATGTTTGTAAGATTTTTGTCAAGTTGAGCTAGATGAATGTAGCACTGTTGGTAAGATAGTTTTTGAGCCAGATGATAAAATGTAGCAATGTTAGTAAGATTTTTGTTGATAAAATGTAGCAATGTTTGTAAGATTTTTGTTGAGCCAGACGATAAAATGTAGCAATGTTTGTAAGATTTTTGTTGATAAAATGTAGCAATGTTAGTAAGATTTTTGTTGAGCCAGATGATAAAATGTAGCAATGTTTGTAAGATTTTTGTTGAGCCAGACGATAAAATGTAGCAATGTTAGTAAGATTTTTGTTGATAAAATGTAGCAATGTTTGTAAGATTTTTGTTGAGCCAGATGATAAAATGTAGCAATGTTTGTTAGATTTTTCTTGAGCCAGCCAATAAAATGTAGCAATGTTTGTAAGATTTTTGTTGAGCCAGACGATAAAATGTAGCGATGTTCGTAAGATTTTTGTTCAGCCAGACGATGTTTTGTGTCAGGTTTCTTGCTTTTGATTGTAATGCCTCACAAATAACCATGGAGAAAGAAAATTTGTAAAAAAAAATCAAGTTCCAAGTTTGTTTTTCTCTACTAGTGAATTAAAGCTTCTGACGTCAAGTAGTGATATGGAGTACTATAACAGTCTCTCAGATGAAATGCCATCTTCTCCAAGTGATCATGGTCACGAAATGACCAATGGCTATGCTGAGCTCTCATCACCAGGACAACCATCACCACGGAAACCAATCACCCCTACAAAAGAGGATCCATTGTATGCTCAAGTTGACCACAAGAAGAAGAAAATAAACAGGTACATAGCTTATTTGAGAAATGAGAGTAAAACACAAACATTTATAATCATGAGGTACCAAAGTCAATATGTCATGTGCTGGTTATTATAAAGACAAAAGATTGAACAGTTTGGCCACTGGGGGCGCTATTTGATAGCCGGTTTTATCAGAGGTGTGGGCCAGCATAAGGTACCTGAGTCGATATATCATGTGCTGGTCATTATAAAGACAAAAGATTGAAATGTTTGGCCACTGGGGGCGCTATTTGATAGCAGGTATTATCAGAGGTGTGGGCCAGCATTGTTCAGTACTGTAGAGTCCTTTGAGAAATCACTCTTTCTAAATGTTTCATGACAAATGTTGAAAACAGTCTAGGTTAATTTAGATGGTTCTCAATTTGTCGTTTTCAATTATTGAAGATTTAGGAACTTGTGAATTTTTGTTGACATGAGTTTTCCTAACTGACAAACAAGTTTCACTCTTGGTTTTTTTTCTTTGAATTGTAAAGACCAAACAGATTTTCCAGCTACAGTTCACCTACCCATTCGATGAGTACTGATGAAAATGGCAGTCTCCATGGATTCGGTTACCATGGTGAAAATTCAAGAACATCATCAGTGGATAAAGATAAGGTTTGTTTGATGTGGTTGATTTGCTGAACTTTGAGACAATTTCATAGCAGTCATGATTTCCTGTGAAATATATTTCTTGTAGTATGAACTTGAATTTCATTATGATAGATTATATTTTGTTTAAATTATTACAGTATATTAACAAATTTATGGACAAAGTTACTGTTACTGTAGTCCTGGCTTTGATAATGGCAACTGTAAAGATCTTTAAATTCCAATGACCTGGTCAGCCACTGCCCACTTCAAATTTTTGAAAAATCTAGAAATGAACATCCAATTGAACATTAGAAATATGATATTAGTTAAAATGATATTTTTGTACAAAAAAGGTGAAAATGTTTTCATAAAATATTCTATTTAATATAATGTTAATGTTACTGTGTAACTTTTATAGTATAAAGGGTATGCCAATCAAAGAAATACAGGCATTAACTCTATGATATGTAGCACCTTCCCCCAACCCCCACCATCACCCCCTGACCGTTGTGGACATGTGTGAATGTTCATATTTGGCCCCCCGTAAATAGCAGGTTATGCAGCATATTAGCAATATATTTACATATATCAGACATCCGTCAGCAACATGATCAAAATAGGATAATTTTTACTTTGATTTCCACTGTGCTATCCTAAAGTGTGTCTATACAGTCGCAAAGGAAGGGATGATATGATAAGGACCACCCCCCACCCCCCCCCCCCCCCAGCAATGCATTTTACAGTTTACTCCCCCCCCCACCACCACACACACACACACAAATAAACTTGGCTTATTCCCCTTGGAATCTTTTTTACACCCTTAGGTCACTTCAAATGGGCAAGCAAACCAGATCGAGGTGCAGGCAGATATCAACTACCAACCAGACCTTGAAACACAAACTTCTCTGGAAACTGGTGAATCTATCCAACCAAGGTAATTAAAAAAACTGCATTTTTACTCATATAAATAATGGCTGAATAAGACATTAATTAAAAAATTACATTTTGGTGTAAATATTTCAAGTCACAGCTCAGTAAAACCTGTCATTATTTTAAGACTGTAACATGTCAGAGGTGTAGAGAATGCTGGCAATTACAATTGGTCAGGGATTTTTTTTTGAAATAGTTGCCTGCTGAAAGTTCCGAGGAATTTTATAAACATTAACTTTCTTTATTTACTTATGTTTTCTTTTTTAACTTTTTTTAAAGTGAAACTTGTAATTATGCAATCCTCAAGTATGACAAAGACTATCCTGTGTATTTCAAATAATCGCCCAATAATATTATAATAAAATATATTAATGATTATATGCACACCAGAATATGCAAGCTTAGACATTAGAGAAAGCAACGTTTATGATGGAAATGATAAAAACATGCACTCAACATCATCATGATATGCAAATGACATCATGGTATGCAAATACCATCAATGACACGATATGCAAATAAAATGCACTGACATCATGATATGCAAATACCATCAATGACATGATATGCAAATAAAATGCACTGACATCATGATATGCAAATACCAGCAATTATGTGATATGCAAATACCAGCAATTATATGATATGCAAATACCAGCAATTATATGATATGCAAATACCAGTAATTATATGATATGCAAATACCAGTAATAAATACACTAATATCATGATATGCAAATACATACACTGACATGATATGCAAATACACACACTGACATGATATGCAAATGCCCACACTGACATGATATGCAAATACACACACTGACATCATGATATGCAAATACCCACACTGACATGATATGCAAATATCCACACTGACTTGATATGCAAATACCCACACTGCCTTGATATGCAAATACACACACTGACATGATATGCAAATACCCACACTGACATGATATGCAAATACCCACACTGCCTTGATATGCAAATACCACTCTTACATTATGATATGGCAATAACCACAATGACATCATCATATGCAAATAACCAAAATGACATCACGTATGCAAATGACTACAAGGAAACACTTTTAGACAGTGATTACACTGGTTTGATCATCACAAATCTTGTTTAGAATGGCTTTAGACTGGTTGAAGAATGATTTAAAATCAAGTAATTATTTGTATATTACCAGTGCACATCTCTCCCTATCCTTTCCAAAAACAACAAAGTAAAAACAAGCCAATTCATCACTAAATTCAACTTATTACATATGCGTAGAGTGAGCCAATCATAATACTTTCAGCTACCGTACCCGTTTGCATTATTATACTAATTTCGTTTCATTTCATTTTCGTCATTGAATGCATCCCAGCTTCTCCCACATGGAAGTGATTCATGTTTGAAGGTAATATGTAGTCCAGTGACTGAACATCGTGTTCAACTCTCGTGTATACATCTTCACAAATTGAAATTTGCTTTGTACAATTTTGTCTAAATTTTAGATGTCTATACTGCAAGCAATTTCTATAGCAAAACTTAAATATACTAAACTAAGCTTGTTTGTCAATTTTGTAGAAGTAGTCATGTGACTTCAGTTTTTCTTTTTTTGTCTTCCACCTTTTCTGCATTTTTTTTTCACTTCATTCATGCAACACCACTTCCTGATATATGCACTCACATATCAACTTACCATTAACACTTTTTGATAGAAGAAACCAGTGAATACTGAACATAAAAGTACATAATTTAGTTACTGTACAATTTTATTTGATTTTTTTATAGTGTTTGTTGTTTGTGATGTCAAATTATTAGTAGTTAGACGCTTGAACACGTCGTATCATTGAATTACATGAATATTTCCCGACACTTCAAATTTACTGTTAATTTCATTTAATACCCAAAATAACAAGTTATCCTGCAAGTACTTTTCTAAACATCCCAGTCTTTTCCTTGCTACCTATGTATTTGTCTTCATTTTGTTTCTGTATTGTGATGTTTCGATGTTCAAAAACATGAAGGGCAATGTGTTAGTGATTGCTACCAGTCGGATGAGACATGGTGAAGCAGGCTGCATACATGAAAATCAATGTATGTATGTGTGTGTCTGTCTGTCTGTCTGTCTCTGTCTGTCTGTATGTATGTATGTATGTATGTATGTATGTATGTATGTATGTATGTGTGTGTGTATGTATGTATGTATGTATGTATGTATGTATGTATGTATGTATGTATGATGGGGCATGCATCATACATTTTAATCAGGCATATGACACAATCATAATCTTAATTTATAGATAACATTAATGATTTCATGTTTGATATATACCAATCACAATCATGCCTCAAACCATTAATAAAATGATTACAAGATGGCGGATGACATAATGATTAGGCAGGCGATTGTGTGCATGACAGAGAGTCAAGTTAGAAATGACAGAAAACAGGCTTTATGTATGATCAGCCTGCTATTTGCTAATGAACAATATATACAGTCTGACAAGCGTTTAGGGGGACGTGGGTTCAATTTCTACATGTGTCACTTTTCTTTCCTCATTTATAACAAGAACAAAATATTTTGACATGATTTAGTATTTGACATAATGTCAAGGTCCACATTATTTAGGGATAATTTTTCTCTTGGAGCTGAATTTTTTCTAGAAAAGAAATCTTATGAACCAGATATGAAATTTTACTAAAGTATGCTGTCTGAAGTTGTATTACTGTAATTATGTGCCTCTATCAGTTTAGACATTTAGAGTATTAAGGTATTCTACCCACACAACTAAACATTGCATATGTATACAACAATGGAATTTAAGCTATGGGCATGCTAAGATAGTCGCAAACTAAAACTGTTATTGCAACGTTGATATAAACTAACAAGATACATTGATGTAACTACACTCACAGCAGGGTGGCATCTCTAATAGCAAGATTATCTCAGGTGGCTGCACATTATATCTTTATGCTGTCTTGATTACAATGTTCTTAAGGCACCACTTTCGCCCATTTTTTGTAATCCAGCACATGCAATAACAATCGTTTTAGTTTGTGTCTATCTTAGTTTGCCGATAGCTTGATTTCCATAGTAGTATTGTTTTTAAGAATGTAACTTAAGTTGATCAATGGGTGTTTCCAGGGAATGAGTCAAGATTACAGAAATATTTTTGATGAATTTTAGGACTTCATTATGGTGTTTAAGAAAGTTGATCTCCACAAATAGATTTGTAGGTTATGCCTCAATCTTTATAACCCCGGTATCTGTAACTGGAAATATTAACACAAGAAATAGTGAAGTTACAATTACCGGGGGTTCTACTAGACTTTCTTGACTATTAAAATCTATAATAAATGAAAAGTCTTTATATATATCATACTTATGCCATGATCCTCTATGTGTACTTCAGGACCACATCAGCTGGGCAAGGTCATGGGTCAATGGATGAAAAACTAATGCCAAGTATGGATAATGGTGAAATCAAAATGGATTCCAGTGGACGGTTCAATATTCATTCCATTTTACGAAAGCCTACTTCATCCTATATCATGTAAAAATATGATGTCATCGTGTGAGATTATGATGTCATCGTGTGAGATTATGATGTCATCATGTGAGATTATGATGTCATCATGTGAGATAATGATGTCATGTGAGATTATGATGTCATGTGAGATTATGATGTCATCGTGTGAGATTATGATGTCATCGTGTGAGATTATGATGTCATCATGTGATATTATGATGTCATCATGTGAGATTATGATATCATCGTGTGCAATTATGATGTCATCATGTGCAATTACGATGTCATCATGTGAGATTATGATGTCATCATGTGAGATAATGATGTTATCATGTGAGATAATGGTGTCATCATGTGAGATTATGATGTCATCGTGTGAGATTATGGTGTCATCGTGTGAGATTATGATGTCATCATGTGATATTATGATGTCATTGTGTGAGGCTATTATGTCATATGAATGCACGATGTTTTTATATGAGATTATGTCATAATGCTAGATTATGATGTCATGATGTGAACTTGTGATGTCATCATATGAGATTATGATGTCATCAAGACTGTGGTGTCATTAAGTCTGTCAAGTTATCTACAAATTAGAAAGATAATGTGATCAGGAAAATAGTCATTCACATCAACCTTTCATCTCGGTTTATTTTTTGATGTGATCAATTCCTGCATTTATATGCAATAAGAGAATATTTACTGCATACTTTATAAAAACATTTTAAAAAATACAAAACAGAAAAAAGTAACACTGTTCACTAGTTTGTTAACTTTGTCTTTACATTTATCCAAGTTGCCCAGATTTGACAATTTGAACTTGACCTTGAACTAATCTGACATTTACTAGTCATTGTATAAGTCAAAGGATAAACCCCTCTGACTTGTATGTTAATGTGTTACCATGGTTATTAATGAATATAACATATCAGCTAATATTTATGAAAATTCACCATAGATATTTTTTACCCAATTTCTCGAGATATTTTGAAGTAATTATAAATTGATTCACTTAATACCTCTGACAAAAAAAATAATTCTGGCCAAAGTATATTATTAATGATCTAGTCTAGAGGGTATCTGTGGATTTGACTTCCCCACGTCTAGAGGAATGAGGTCCTGAGATGAAATTTCAAATTCAAACAAAGCCATCCACACAGCAATTGAGATCATGTCTTTGTTAATCAATCACAGAATTCTGTCCAATGATATGTTAGGGTTTATTGGGGATAGTTGCATAACGTCCAAATATGGTATATTTGTCGTGATGTTTTACATAATGTCCAAATATGGTATATTTGTCATGATGATTTACATAATGTCCAAATATGGTATATTTGTCATGATGATTTACATAATGTCCAAATATGGTATATTTGTATATCAGGATACTATGTATACATTGTCTACATCATTCTAAGAGTTGGGGGTTTACTCATTTGCATAAACAACCTTTGATTCATGATTTCTGATTCATCTAGAGGTGGAGAAAGATTCAAAGCCACAGATATCACCTAGACTATAGTCAACCATGCATTACATTGGTATTTCCAGTATTATGATTCTCAGCATCAAAAGTATTTACTACTCTGGCAAGCGAGGTGTCGGTTTACTGAGATAAACACAAACTAAACCTATTGTCATTATATGTTGTAAATTACGCAAGTGGGTGATAGCGGTTCCTCAGTTGTGTGATTCTACAAGATAGTGTAAATATTGGAAGTCCCAAAACAGTACATTACTCAAGTGGATGATAGCAATTCTAATCACCCTGTAATCAAGATAGTGTAAACATTGGAAGTCCCAAAACAGTACATTACTCTAGTGGATGATAGCAATTTTAATCACCCTGTAATCAAGATAGTGTAAACATTGGAAATCCCAAAACAGTACATTACTCAAGTGGGTAATAGCAATTTTAATCACCCTGTAATCAAGATAGTGTAAACATTGGAAGTCCCAAAACAGTACATTACTCTAGTGGATGATAGCAATTCTAATCACCTTGTAATCAAGATAGTGTAAACATTGGAAGTCCCAAAACAGTACATTACTCAAGTGGGTAATAGCAATTCTAATCACCTTGTAATCAAGATAGTGTAAACATTGGAAGTCCCAAAACAGTACATTACTCAAGTGGGTAATAGCAATTCTAATCACCTTGTAATCAAGATAGTGTAAACATTGGA
Organism: Glandiceps talaboti; assembly: GCF_964340395.1. Classification (NCBI taxonomy): domain Eukaryota; kingdom Metazoa; phylum Hemichordata; class Enteropneusta; family Spengelidae; genus Glandiceps; species Glandiceps talaboti. The sequence continues at coordinate 10,055,477 of NC_135568.1, read as the reverse complement.
AGTCCCAAAACAGTACATTACTCATTACTCACTGCAAGTTTATAGAGCTAGCTTTCACAGAAATACCCTACTGAGACTATAATTAAACCAACATCCACTTTATAACTTATCACTGTTGTATCAACATGTTGTGACAATAGTTTTAGTTTGTGTCTATCTCGATAAACCGAAGATTCAATGACCAGAGTAATATTTGTCATACAGCATATAAACGGTAGATATAGCACTTTATAAAGGTGCCTAGTTTCTTACAGTGATGAATCGAAAGTATAACTGAATGTTGATGTAGAAATTGGGCATATTCTTAAAGACACGCTGTCAAGGAAATTATCAATTTTTGGGTATTTACACCAAAATGATAGAAATTTTTGCTGCGAAAACTAAATTTTTGATATGTTGTTAAAAAATATGAAATTATAAAAGATCAAACGCTGTATATAATGACCACTTCTATATCTAAGTTTAATATAGTTCACCATCACTATCTTGTGCCTTTGAAAACGAACAATTCAAATAACCGTAAAACAAAAAGGGATTTGTTTTTATTCTAAACTGATTATTTCTTGTAGGTTGTTTCCTAATAAGTTCTATTGATGGTATTACACATTTCCTTCACATCCTAACTTATCACTGTTCTGAGTAAACCCACCTGTGTAGTGTTCTTGAAGTTTCATTCTTGCCTGTGGGGGCGTAATACTCGAAATTTCATTCTTGCCTGTGAGGGCGCTATACATATCGAAGCTCATAGCTACTTTATGTGTATTGTTGCATTTTCCAAACTCTAACAAAAACGGTTTCCAAGCTCTGAAACCATTTTTGTTAGATATTATGACCTACTTGTAATATTGTACACCCTGAACGGAATTGAATCACCTAGTTGATAAACAAATCATGGGGCAGTATACAGAGTATGGTGCAATATATCCAATCAAATTGATATTTGAGTCCGCAAACAAAAATCAGCACCTCAAAATGAACCATGCTTTCAGCTTCTTACTATACTACTTATAGATAAAATAGACCTCTAATTAACATATACAATGTCTAACTATTGGTATTTTAACAATTTTCAGTGAATATATTGTTGGTTGTCTAATATCCCGGTTACCCTGGTTACAGCTAGTGCAGGTTTTAATGTATGGTCAAACTGAAACTGCAAGCTATGTGAAAAATCTGCAGTACATGTTAGGTACATATCTCAATGCCTTTTTGTAACATATATATAGATATATATATACATATACGTAGCATATTATATGAATGTATAGGGTTGCATATATTTTCAAAAATGGGAAAATAATGTTGTTTTCTTGCAACTGCAACTCAATACAGTTGTCATGGTAGCCACGGTTGTCATGACAACCAACTCTCAAATTAGCATTTCTTCATTTCAAGAGTGGGAAAGTAATTGAGTTTTCTTGCAACTACAACTCAATACAGTTGTCATGGTAGCCACGGTTGTCATGACAACCAACTCTCAAATAAGCATTTCTTCATTATAATATTAGAGAATACATGTCAGCAAAGACAAACACAACTCTGAAAAAAATATATATGAAGTTTTATCTTCTTTCACTATATCCCAGGATTTCGCAAGATGTGTTAATTTTCATAATGACTTGGGCATATCGTAAATTTACAGATTAGCAAATTTTAGATATATTATTGTTTCACTGTTTTGACATTTATTTCAAGTATACCCACTGTAGTATTCCTGAATTTTCATTCTTGCCTGTGAGGGCGCTATACTTCAAATTTCGTTCTTGCCTGTGAGGGCGATATATATCTCTCCGACATAGGTTCTTCAATGTGTAAGAATTTTATTGCGTTATTTTTGTGTTTGTTTTATGTTTTACTTTTACACTGTGCTAAGCACATAAAATATATTATAAAGTGTTTAATGTAATATGTGCATTGGCTTAACTTTTGCCCGAACTTTGTTCAAGTAAATACCAACCCCTTCTAAATTAAAATTAGGAAGAAAGAAAAATCAAGGGGTACCATAGAACAAAATAATCTAGTCTACTTCAGAATTAGCATCAACACATGGGAATATCATAGAGTGAAGATTTCCTTGAAACAAGATGTTGCAATTTCTGCAAAGTCTACAGGAGGAAATCATAGCGTGAAGATTTCCTTGAAACAAGGTGGGGAACATCAAATTTCTGCAACGTCCAAGGTGAGGGGGGGGGGGGTGTCAAGATTTCATATGTCTCAATTCAGTCAGACAACTTTGATTATGGTATCACACTAATTAGTTCTTGGGGATGGAGTGCATTTTTTCCTGATGACTCAACCAGAGAGTTTTGACATGAAATAACACATTTTTTTAAATCCCAAACAAAAATGCAATTTGAAAATGTCAAGTTTTAGTAGCCTTAGGTTTTACTCTGACAGATAATTGAATATTTAAATTCTGTCAATTTCATGGAATAAATTACAATATTATATAATTTAAATAATTATTTTTGGGTGGTTTTTAACATTTAAACAAAATTACTCATTAAAATGAGTACTTTGGTCAAAAATGTTTTTTTTTTTTTTTAATTTTCCTTTTTTCTCTCAGCAATTTATAATTGATATACTAGTAAGTTAAGAACATAGTGTACTTTGTGTAAGACTTACAGCTCATTGCAGGTTAGTGTTCACTGATTGAATGAATGCAGTTTCTTGCTACATTTTGTCTAAATGAAATCAACTGTTTAAACACACTGCAACTAGACATAGCCATGTAGGTGCCAATGTTTTGATGTCTGTGTGTTAGTTTATTTCATTTAGACTAAATGTAGCAAGAAACTGCATTAATTCAATCTTGCTATCTGAAAGTATAGCATCTGCATTTTGTCATTGGTTTCTGAATTTTTGTATCGAACCGAACACGTGAGCACTAATTTGCAATGTGCTGTACAGCTGTACATGTATTGTTCTGAATAGTAGAGACTGTAAGATACGTCGTGACGTTCCGCCCTCACCGGCCTACTTGGCCGATGTGTGAGGGCGCCCTGTCATGCCGTAACTTACAGACTATGAATAGTACTGTATGAAAAATAACAAAGATTTGGAAACTTTTTACATGTTTCAGATGGACCTAATCAGTTTCAAATCTGTAACCTAGATACCATACTCATACTTTTAGTTAAAACCCCTTACAACTCCTTCCTCTGATCCATGTAGGAGTTTTTACAAATTTGCTGTAGACTTTTCACCTCAATTTTTAACTAGTGTCGTACCTTTTGGTTAGAAGCGCTTAACAAAGTGAAGACGACCAAGCTGGCTTTTGGTGTGGTTACTCCACAGTCAACATCTTTGCACCTCCTGTAAAGGAAGGTTATATTATACTTCTGTCTGTCTGTCTGTCTGTCTGTCTGTCTGTCTGTCTGTCTGTCTGTGGACACGATATCTCAAAAACTGCATCTCCAATTAAGTATGCTTTGTTATATCACTTTTTTCAATGAACAGTAGCTGTAAGCAAATATACAAAAGATAAACTATGTTACTCACGTTCTCATTTTGTCACAAAAATTAATGTAAAACACCTTTATGAAAAGAAAAAATGTTTTAAAATGAAATTTAGAAAATGGCGGGAAAATATGAATACTAACACGTCAGCATTACATGGACTATATTTACATTTCAGAATAAATATATACCGATATTGCATCATCAAAAATAACAAGTAATTTGTGCATTAAAATCAGCATTTTCACTGATGGAATTTATAACTTTTTAAAAATTGAAATTTTGCACATTCCAGTATTACAGTGATTAATTTGTATATTTTTTTCATAATTGTCTCAACAAATGTGTGTCATTTATCAAGTTCTGGGAATGTAATTTTTATCGTAGAACAATAATCATAAATAATGTCATGTTTCTGAGTGTTATTAATATTAATTATGCTTTTTTTCTGGCAGTGTTATACTCCAACACAGTAGCTGTGTATATCATCATTTTTTTTTTTGTAAACTTGTTTGTTTTTGCATATATATGCTAATATACTAATTTGCATATGATAATGGGTAACCGCAAAATGATTCAATCCTGGCATCAGCCCGCCCATACTTATGTCAAATTTCGGACGTTGATCCAAATTACACTAAAATAGCAACTGCAGAGTGAGTTGCTAGTTGGCGTAAATTTCGAAATTGTTCACCTCTCATTCTTAGAGTTTGTGTTTCACCGTAGAGGGCGCTATTAGCCTTGCTCGCTGTACCAGTACTGAGATGGGTTTCAATCAATAACGATCGCGGTCAGCAGATTCAAAGAATAGAGCCGTTTTGTTTTAAAATTTTGTAGATTTTTATTTACGAAATTATCTAGTATTTTAAATAAATGTTTGCAGTACTAGTATGTAGTGCATCAGTACTGTGTTGAATTGTAAAAATGTAATATTTGCTGCAAAAAAAATATTATTTAACATTTGTAAATGTACTAAATATAAAATGATTTATGCTTCGTTGAAGCTACGTGTACCGTATCTCATCTTGTATATCGAATGGTTTAAAATATGGCGCAATTGCCGTAGATGGCGCTGTTATGTATAGAGCCAAATAGAAATCTTAGCTTAGAGCATAGCTCGTCTTTTTATTGTGTCGAAGTGTAAATTGGGACTTTGGTATTTGTATAAATTGGAGTCAATAAATATAAATAAAGTTTATGTAAAGATTACTTACTTTGACATGAGGGTGATTTTAAACAAGGCCTTGAAATAGTATGAATGAAATAGTGTGTATGTATGTATGGATGGATGGATGTATGTATGTATGTCTGTGTCTGTGTATGTATGTATGGATGGATGGATGTATGTGTGTGTATGTATGTATGTATGTATGTATGTATGTATGCATATGTGTGTGTATGTATGTATGTATGTATGTATGTATGTATGATGTGTGTATATATGTATGTGTGTGTGTGTGTGTGTGTGTGTGTGTGTGACTTGTGTATGCATGCACGCGCGTGTGTATTTTAGAGTCAAGTTGGTAATAGTATATACATACCTGTTCTAATAAGGAAGGTTGATATATTAGTGGATTGAAACAGGACACGCTCGTCCATTGACCGTATCACTGTACTTTCACAAACACATGCCAGTGATGATTAGTTTGTTAACTTTGCCATGGTTACGGAACTTTCAAGCGTGACGAGGTCAACTGTTGAAATAACTCATGTAGTCTAGATCAAAAGGACCGATTTAGATCCATGGTTTGATGCCTCGTCACTGACCGGACGTTGCAGATTAACAAACGGAAATATTAACATACGTAAATATAGTATTTCGAAGATTAGTCAAATATTATTCCATGTAGTCCATACATTTAAAGTGTGCTCTCTCACTGGACCCTTCTGTACATGGCAGTCTATCGGCGACGAAGGCTTTGGTGGTCGGAAGAATGTGATAATGATAGTGAGGGAGGGGCGACTTCGGTGGCGGTGGCGGCGGCGTCGGAGTTTAGTCTAGGTAGTTGTGGTGGTGATTGTGGCAGTGGTGGTCTGTAATTGAGTGCTCAGTGTATGTTATACTTGGATGGTGATGTACGTGATAGAGGCGACAATAACAATAACCTCTCAATGCATCTCTCCCTCTCACACACACACACACACACACATACATACATACATACATACATACATACATACATACATACATACATACATACATACATACATACATACATACATACATACATACATACATACAATGTACATACATACACACACACACACACACACACACACACACACACACACACACACACACACACAAACACTAGAACATTAATTTTTCTTAACGATTATGTAAGAAGGACAGTTTAATATTGTGATGTCAGTTTCCACATCCACTATTTCTGGCGAGACTTCACAATTTCGCGACTGTATTATCTTTTTTCTCGAATATTAAAAAAAAAAGTTTACATATAGTATCGGGAGTGAAAAACTAGTTGGGGGTCGGGTAACCGGTACCAAAACATTTTTTCTTTAGGCCTATATATACGATCATATATATATATATAAATGGCCATTTGTGTTAAAGAAATGTTCTAATGTATTGAATTATATACTTAAATCAACATGATCAAAGAGCAGGTACTTTATTCAAATAGAAAGTAAGAACGCAGCCCGGGGGAAATATTTTTATCTAGCATATTATCTATGTATGTCTTGGCTGATTTGGCTCATTTTGACTTCTCTTGCCTCGGGCGGATCATGACTAAATGTTTGGCGACAATATGCCTCCTCAGGCCCACTCTGGAGTTTCAAATCTCCGTTTTTCTATCAAATTCGGCAGTCTTTTTAGAACTAATCGCATCTTCCTTTTTGTGGTTCACCGATGCGTGTGTTATCTCCCCGAAGCATCGCATAGGTTGTAATATTTGATTCTTCGGGGTCAATTGATAACAACGTCTGATCTGAATACTAATTAGGGTTGTCCTAACTGTCTGCTCATGTTATTGACTCTGTCACAACAAAACTATAGAAGACATCGATCACCGGAAGTCTTTATCCAGGTTTGAACACACACGGTGGAGGTGGTAAATCGTACTTCCTCGAATTATGTATTTAGTCCACCATACATACATACATACATACATACATACATACATACATACATACATACATACATACATACATACATATATACATACACACACACACACACACACACACACACACACACACACATACATACATACATACATACATACATACATACATACATACATACATACATACATACATACATACATACATACATACATACATACATACATAGAAAGACTGTAAGACCACTTCAATTGTTTTGAAAAGAAAATATGAATGATATACTTAGTCTACGTACGTCATGACAACTTGTCCATGTACGTCACTGATTCTGTGGTATACGTACTCGAAATATGAGTCAAGACCCAAAACGCCATTATTTTTCCACGATAACTTTTATGCTTTAGGAAGTATAATTGTATATTCCCCAAAATTGTGGTGATGGGGTGGTGGTAGTGGTTATGTTGTGGGAGGGGAGGAGGGGGTTATTGGTAGAACTGAATGTCAGTATACTTCATCGAAATAATATACATTCCAATGTTCAGGTTTCTATAAGGTTTTTTTATACAACGATATACTCAACCATTACAATGTACATAGACCAAAATCTTTATAACGTAAGGACCCTATACTTTCGATTTGTCAGTTTTCTAGAGTTTCTGAGGCCAGATATACTGATATGATGTCCTTACAAATCGGCTGGATAAACTGGGTCCTGCGATCCGTACCCGTTGTTCAAGATGACAGATAACTTTAACCGATTAGAAAACAAATAACGAGATGGTGAGAACCGAACTGGCTTAAAATGTGGCACTTGGATCATTGCGCAATATATACCAACAGTTATGTATACTTCAGAAACACTTCATAAAAAAGAAAGAAAATACACACATTTAAAGAAAAATCAAGTGGGTTGCTTTTATATTCATCAATAATGTTTAGTTAATTCAACTATTAAGTACACTTAGACCTAACAAACAAAAATTGTGTGGTTTCGATTACATTCAATTTTAGAATAGGTGGGGTAGGTAGATTTTTTTTATATTTTTTTTTATATAAAATAAATAGTAAAGTGTTTCTGGCTAAGACGTTTCGCTCATGAGCTGCCCCAGTAGGCCAAATCCATCTAATACTAATTATCGCGTATGTCCAGTCCAGTTATTTTTTAAAAATATATATATTATTCTTACGTGTGTCCAGTTTAGGTCGTTATGTTTTCCGTTGTTTTCCATATGGTCTCTGTATTATTGGTTTCTTCTAATCAGATTACAGCCATTACAGATTGGAAGAACAGTTTTATATTGTCTTTTTAAGTTGATGTCAGTTTCCGCATCCACTATTTCTTGCGAGACTTCACAATTTTCGCGATTTTTTTTCATGAGTACGTAATGTATTTGGTGTTTATTTCTTGATGTCAACGGTATACAATCTCCTTGACAGTTGTACGCATGTGCATTACTCTATGACCCTAATAATGTCAGTGGCAATATTAGGAGTTTTTTGGTCCAAATATTACGTCATCGAATAATTAATTTCATTTGCCTAACTGCTATGCTATAGATGTCATTATTTCCGCATGAAAAAAAAGAGAAACTGCTGTCCATTTAAATAAATGATGCTAGAATCAAGTTTGATTTTGTACAATTCATTATAATGAAGGGTGTAACAAAAAAGAAAACAATAAGAACATATTTGGATACTTGATAAATCTGTCTTGGGTGCCATGGTTACCAGTGAAGATTCAACATATTTCAGTAAATACACCATGTACAGTATGACATTCTTAACCTGCATAAAATTAGTTGGTCGGATTGAGAAGACTCTCATTATGTTTGATGACTTTGACCATGTAAAAACACGCTCACACTCGACTCACTGAGCTCATCGAGTGCCCATGAAAGTTTCATTTTAGAGAGTTTTACAGATTTTTTTATCCCCCAATGTTGGACTATAGTATTATGAACATACAGGAAAGAAATCTGTCACTTTATTTTTGAAATGAGTTTTTGGTGGAACTGTATTCGTGAAAATATTGGCTTTGGAAGTGTCGAGATTGAAATTAGCCTTTTAAGAAACAAAACTATACATGGTCAGATCTGACCATGACCCTTTGAAAGAAACGAGTGAAAATTAAGTTATATTTTTTTTTTAACTCTAGATAAAATAATTAAAAATACATGGTAATAATTTCGATGCAACAAAGACGACGAAATATCTAACATCGTTGTTATAGAAATATTTCATTATTTTAGGCGACGTGTCGATACTGGCTGGATAAAAAAACAAAACATTTAGAATTAATAACGTCACTGTAGTTCCGTGGGTGTATGGAAGCGGTGAACTTCAAAAGAAGGTCGGTGAAGTTCAAACGGCATTCTTTGTCACATATTTGTGAAACAAAACTCACATTATCTCACAAACCCGTAATGAAATTTAGAGAAATATAGATAGAGTAGTGTGTGACAGTTAAGCTCATTAGGTAAAGATTATAATACTACTGTCACGTTGCGCCATAAATTTCATTTTCTATTTTTTTTAAATCATCTTTTGCACGAAAAGATACCAAGCTGTGCACCATAAAGATCAAATGTTACTATTTATATACGTATCATTTTTTTAGTAACTTAATGCAAAACAGACAAAAAAACATTATATTTTATTTCAGTTTGGCTATACATAGAATACTTGGTCGTTTCATTTTTTTAAAGTTAGTAATTCAACGACGTTTTAAATCTAAATAATTGATTATTCAAATCAATAACTCGTGCCAAATTTTCGAAGTTAAAACTTGGTTTCAGAGTACTTTATATTCAAATGAATATATATGAACAGCCAATCCCCCCCCCCCACCCAACCCGTACCCCAAAACCAGTAGCGTCACTATCGCAATCCATTAATTGCAGGCGCATATCGATAGGGTGGTCAGAATTAAATGCATGTATATGTTAGCTTTTGTCTAATTTCGTGATCATTTTAATATATTCTGTTCTCCTTTATTTATGCAATTTAATACCTTACTTCACAAATACTTGCCTCAACGAAACTTCATATCACTGAACCGTTATTATGACCGCTGAGGGCGCTGTATAGAATTAACACTTCAAATGATGATATATTCCTGGCAGCTGTTGTGTTTGAGGCGGCGCTTTTTCACGTAGCCTCGGGCAGTTTTATCAATCTCCTTTTCGGTGCCTTTTTAAGCTTGCACTCTAGACACTTAGAGAGAGCTGGTCGGCTCGTTGCATCTATTCTTTAATTCCGTTATCAATACGGAGTATCCCGACCGTCGATACTCTCACAAAGGCATGATCATGGCTTTCCTCTTCCGTAGCGTGAAACCCGGAGGTCGGAACCTTTTTGGCGCGGTAACCAATGCATTTGTGAAAAGGGTACGAACTGAAAATTGTATGTGTCAGATCAATGCATTTCCATGTTTGATTGAACAAGTTTCCATTTACTCTTTGCAATTTTCACGAATTCAAAAGCGCCTCTTTTGTAGTGTGCTCAACCTACAATGTAAAGGATGACATTTTCTGTTTTCAACACTGCTTTAATTCTTACAAACTCTTACCATCATGATACAGTAATCTCTCTCTCTCTCTCTCTCTCTCTCTCTCTCTCTCTCTCTCTCTCTCTCTCTCTCTCTCTCTCTCTCTCTCTCTCTCTCTCTCTCTCTCTCTCTCTCTCTCTCTCTCTCTCTCTCCGTTGCTGTTTTTGTTATTGTTATAGCATTTGTTGTTTCTAATCGTATTCGTTTTTTGTGTGTGTAAACTGTTGCTCAGGGTGACGGTTCTACCAAATCGCATATCGGATCATTACATTCGAAATCGTAACCATGGCGATGGTAGTTTGCATAGATATTTCGTGTAATTTTCCTTCTCAACTGCGTGTATCAAGGACAGTCGACTTTCGACTATTGCTGGACTAGGCTTTTAAAAAGTTTTACGGTCGGAATCACAATCAATTTCATCTACTTCGTGTAACAAAAATGATCGATTCTGGGTTCTGTTACGTCATACCGACAGCACGGTTCCTGCTTTATCGCTATCGATTATATTTTCTATTCTATTAAAGCGATGAAGTTGATAGAGGTCAGAAATGTATGAATTACCAAAAATTGTACTCCGATTCCCTCAACAAATATTTACCTTAAAGTGTATCAATAACCCACTCTATATACTATAAGGAGAGAGAGAGAGAGAGAGAGAGAGAGAGAGAGAGAGAGAGAGAGAGAGAGAGAGAGAGAGAGAGGGGGGGGGGGATCATGAGAGAAATTCACCCAGTTTGCTTCCAATGTTTCTCGATTACTTCATGATCACTTCGAACAAAACTTCGAACAAAATATTTTTGCGCTGTACTGTTCAAACAGTTTACCGCCATGCAGTATTTTCTGACACTTTTCAACTTCATTGAAATGTTACATCTTAATCTAGTACAACTATAAATAGCTCTGGTGAACAAAGCAACCACCATCATGGTACACTAATTCCATAAGCACAATTATGATAGAGTGTTTCCGAATTTCATAAAAAATATCGCTTCATCCAGAAATCGTTAATGAATTGAACCTATCAACACCGCTCGTACTGATGCATCGCTTTGGAGTAAAAAAACATTATTTAATATATTTCAAATTTGTAAAAATCTCGCTGAAAGCAATCACAACAAAGCCTACATACATATCTTGAAGTTCCGAGACCGCGAGTAGAAGTCTGATTCTAAATTACATTTTTAATGTCTTCTACTGTTGCAAACACGCAATTTCCAATCGATATTCGTGCCACAACAATTCGCTGTACTTATAAATTTACTGATTTACCAATTTTCCAACCAAAACTTGTTTGATCAGCAACTTAAAAGATATAAATGATCACCCCCACCCCCGCCCCTCCCCTTATCGTAAGGATTTGTCACCATGGTCTAAAAGGGTGTGGTCCAATCCAGAGATTGAACAGTAGCAGGATAGATACAGATATTCTGGCAATTTCGCCAACGGCAAAAAAATTCAGACTGATAATGCCAGCTATTTTGTTCGGTGCTCTGTACGTATACAGCTCTCTACAATACAATGGCACAAGTAACGCATTCAACAATATGCCTTTTTGAGTGAAGAAGCCGTGGTGGGGGTGGGGGTTTGAACTAGATGCTAAATGCGAGCTTCATTCAGTTGTATTATCAAAATTTCAGTTTCCTCGGATGTAAATTAACTTTGGTGCTTGAACTCTGCCTTCGTTGTAGATTTATATGTAAACTTTCAAAAACGAATTTAACTAACAAAAGTAGCCCTAACTATTCAAAATATTCTCGTTTCAATCCGATAATTTTAATACCAAGATTTAGAAACCGTCTTCTTTATTTTCAGACAGTATTGTGAATATGGCGACACATAATAGTGTAGGTAAAAATTTGAGGGTTTGAAACTATGAGTTTCTGTGACTAACCGCTAAGTTGCAGAGTTATGGAGTAACAGCGTTATAAAATTAAATTTACTGATTGACTAATTTTCCAACCAAACCTACGTCGTCATCCTTCTAACAATTTGAAAGTGTGCTCGAACCCATTCAGTTTTAGTTATCTAAAAATCCAGTATTCGAATACTACTATAATATTGTAGTAGTCAGACATTTAAGAGGGAAAGTACCAACTCAAGATTCGGTATTGGCTAGGTGGGGGGGGGGGGTTAGGGGAGATGACTTACATCAACTCAAACCAAACACACACAACCACACATACTAACAACTCGTCACAACCGCATATAATGTTTAACTTTAAAATTATTTTATTTCAAAAAATAACAAAGTTTCACGTTTCTTGTCATGGAAACTCACATGATTTCGATGCAAAAGATTTCTGAAGATCAATACTGGATACCGGTAACAACGGTAATGTACATAATAAATTAAGATTCCAAAAAGCGGCTTCTATACAAAAATATACAACATGTTCCTAGATCGGTGGATCGTTTTGGCAAAAAAGGTGATGTTCAACCATCACATAAGTACTGAGTTAAAATTCGAGTCCTTCCTCGACAAGAGAGTTCAAAGTCGCCATTTACTGGGTGTCGTCTGATTTCTCTGGCTGTGGTTTCGTCTTCTTTGCAGTGTGTGTTTTGACGTGTTTAGAGAGATGATCGCTTCTCATGAAACGCTTACCACAATCGGGACAGACGAAACGTTTCTCACCGGTGTGGGTACGAAGATGACGCTGGAGCTCGTCGGAACGTGTGAAGCTTTTTCCACAGAAGAGCCAGTTGCAGACGAATGGTCTTTCACCGGTATGCCAACGGAGATGAGCCTTGAGGTGTGATGTTTTGCCGTATACTTTACCGCAACCGGGAATATGGCAGATGTGTTGTTTCTTCTTGTTGGGGTTGTTCGAGTTGGTTGCGTTGACGCAGTTAGGACAACGGCATCGCCTACAGCGACGTGCTGTTGCGATAGCTGGACGAGTAGTAACCATTCCGCCGATGGGAACTGGATACGCTGGGGTGGCTCCACACATGATGGGCTGCATACAGAATCCTGTGGGTGACACGGACGGGGTGAGCGGTGCGTGTGTTTTCTGTGACTCAACACTCCACCAAGGAATTCGATTAGCTTCGTCGAACGCAGAACGATGAGGCGTCGTGGAAATAGCCAGTGGGTGTGAGGTTGGAGGGAATTGTCCGGCTGATGTCATGATAGGACTGGTGAACGCACTAGTAAATGCACTAGTACAGGCGGTATGAGGCATAAACTTCAACGGACTAGAGTTCAGTTCGAATGAGAAGCCTGGAGTGTATGCTGTTTCCGCTGGAGGTGTGAGAGGCAGTTCATGTGAGCACGGTGCTTGTGGCACGGAGACAGTAAGGTGACCCGGCAGAACAGTAGCTCCATGGGGAGGAGAGAAATGGTGGTGGAACACTGGTGGCATAGAAGCGGCAACTGGACTTGGTGCCGATATAACCGTGGAGACGGGAGCAATAGGACTTGACATAGAACTCCATGGATGGAACACACTCCTCTGCTCTGGTACAGTGACCGGTGCTTGAACGGGAACGACCGTTTGTTGTGGTTGAACGTGGTGGTGAACGGACACTGGGGTGGGTTCTTGACCAATGCGACTGCAAGTAGCGGCCAACATTGCGAGTGGACTCGGCTTCGATAACTCCGATGATGTAGGAGCGGGACACTGTAATCAAAAATAAATAAAAATAGGTTAAAAGGTTAAAAACTTGAACTACTAATTATGACGTATGGCTATCAGAAATACAACACAGATTTATGGTAGACTGAGTGAAGGAGTTGTGGTTTGTTAGAATTACTTCAGTATATAATGCTAAACTTTATAGTAGCTCGTAAAAACGTGAATAAAAATATACTAGCCGTGACATCAACGCTACTGCTTACACGACTATCGGAAGTACCGTACATTCAAGCATAAAATCGGTTGATAGCTTAAATCATAAACGCAAGGAATAAATGTACCAACCTGTAAAAATTGTGTTGTAGACGGATTGGCAGCGATTTGAGTAGCCATACTGCGGTGTTTGTCTACAGGAATGTAGAAATATTAAGTTCGGTGGGTTGGATAACTTGGCTAGCCTTTGGCACAAACGTGGACTGCGATGTGAACACGAGAGTGGGTAGGATAGATATGCAGGTCTCCTCCCAACGCTGTCCAATTTGTACACTAAAAGTGTCAATAGGCGGTAACACTTCTGAGACAGACGAACTGCTTTGAAGTACCGCTAACCAATGAGCGAAAAGCGTGATCTTTTTCATCTCTACCGCTAGCCAATTAGCGCGCACTAGCGGGTGATTTAAAAGGAAATTGAATCTTTTGTGCTGACAAAGGCCCTGCTGTGTGTTTGTTGACACGTATAATAGAGCCGATTATTATATGGGCAGGGCGAGGCGGGACAAAAGGCGGGCAACTTAATGAAGTAATCGCCGGGTGCCACTTCTATATATATCGCAAATTGGATTCGCAGGATCAAAGAACTGCTACCGACGTTTCTGAGATGTGATTGGGTGATTTTGACAAGAGAGTCGATTAAGAGATAAGGCTATGCAGTGTCTTATTGTTCGCATGTATCCCAGTTCACTGCTAGCTAATTTTCGTCTCCGTATATCCCTATTGACAATAAGATAAAAGTTCGCCGCCCACCAAGGGGAGCCGATAGCAATGTGAATACACAACAAGCGTTTTAGCTTCTTGTGCTCGCGCGTGTTTGATCGCCTGCCCAATGATGATTTATGGACACCCCAAGGCAAATTACAACCGAACAGACATCTTGTTTCCACATCACGCCGTCGCCACATTGGGTATTGCGTCCCCAGCGCTGCGATCATCGCCACGGCGAGCGTGTCTTTTTTTCGCTCGGTAGCATTTTCCCCGGAATACGGTTTCAATACATATTTTAGTCGGCGAACTACAGAGGGATAAAACTGTCTGTATAATGCGTGATCCGACAATGGGCCTAATGCAGCCAGTCGCTGAACAAACAGCTAGCATCTGCTTAAACAGCATCAGAAAAAACTGCTTTGCTGGGAAGTACTTTGTAGGAGCCGATCTCAGTGGCTGCTTTGTTGCCTTCCTCTCTCATTAAAACTACTACGATCTTAGCGTGGCAGTACAACTAGACTAAAACGCAAAAAATCAGTGGCCAATTTCTTCCCCTACAAACACGCTTTCCAAACAGTAAAACATGTCTCCCAAACTCAAAATAGAAAATAAAGGTCTGTGAAGGGAAGAAAAAACTTCACTAGGAATAGAAGTCAATGTGTGTTAGTATTGCCGCTTCTGTGGTGTCGATAGTCCCCCAACGCGGTCAGTCACCAGGGTGCAACTATTTCCCGGACACGCAAGATGTTCTATACCGTCTACGTTGTTCATTTCCTTACCTTGATTGCAATATTTTGTAGCAGTAACATACATATGCCAAAAGCAATCACGGTTTTCTGATTTGTTAAATTGTATTTTGTGGGGAAACATTTGAGTGAGTGCGTGGTGTATTGTGAAAACTGCGATATATGGTATACGTGTGATGTTTATGTTGTTTGGTACATTTGGTCAGAGCGTGGATGTATAAATAAATATATTAATGGATAAAGATATTAACACATATTTGCCAAAAATAGTTACAGTTTTTAATGTTAACGTTATTAAACTGTATCTGATGTTTTCTGGGGTATAGAGAGGGGGAGAGAGAGAGGGGGGGAGAGAGTATGTTATCAAAGCTTGAACGTAATACTAATAGAAATATCGTGTGGGGTTTGAATATTTCTTACTCAACCAATTGTGAAACTTGCCCACGGGTCGGTAACAGAGACGGTATTCGTAAATACATGATATTGAGCGGAGTGTGAGGATAAGGACGAGAAGTTCCGCCCAATCGGACCGCCCAAACACGAATGTCGCCGCTGCAATCAGAGATTTAATCAATGTACAGTACATAAAGTAGTGTAGAACGAGAATAGAAAATTGACATCCGCTCAACCATAATAACTATGTAAAAACTAACGGAAGTGACGTTGAACCCCAATAAAGCTGTTGACCCTGGGGACGTCACATTTAATTAATTGTCTGTGTTTTTGAAATAATTCATTTTCATTCAAAATAATGTACAACCAAGAGAAACTGCTAGGCTACACATATCTTCTCAGTAAACCGAGCTGCCCACTGACTAACAAAGCTACACGCATGATTACCTAGGCGAAAACCACACTCGCCGCATACGTTCGAATTTCATTTTCACCCATTTTCATCGCCCTGGGGACTGAAAAAATATTTTGTTTGCCGCCTTTACTCCATCCGTTGCGACAGATTTGCAGCGGCTCTTTTTATCTCCTTGCCAACTTTGAGATCATTACAGTAAAAAAAGGTTCGATATTTAAACTCCTTTCGCAGTAATGTTATAAAATATTAGTACTTATGTGGTATGTTATAAGGGTGTTTGGAAGTTACGTGCAAAAGGGGCAATTACCGATCGTTTTGCATATACTTGCGAAACTGCTAAAAGTGTTCGCTATTACTTTTCTTTATTTGGTCGTAAACATGACCTTGTACGAAAAGGTCGCATATGCTTTAAAATAATTCAACTTTCTTTCATTTCTTTTGATTTTCCTAACTATTTTTTTCTCTTCCTGGGGAAAAACTAGTGCATTTGGTGTTTCCTTAACTTTAGAGAAACGAGACAGTGTTGTGCAGGCCCTGTTGTTGTGAAGCCCCTGAACCAGACTAGTCATTCACACTCGTCAGTTGTGTACACTTTGATTGGCATCTGTGGTTACCTTTGATGTTCGCCGCATTCATACAAAATACCCTAAGTGTTAAAATATGCAAGATGCCAACTGTGGCGGCGCACTCAATACCGGCCTCGCGAGAAAAACAAGGTTTTCTGTCAACATTGAATATTTGCCGACAACTATGTTTTCATGTGTGTGGCAGCTTTTGAAAAAGACCGCTCATGGTGTGCTTTTTACGACACAGAGGTCCGTAGTGGCGCTGTGAATCACGACTGGTTTCGATGAAAATATTTAAGCCGTCATTTAATATCGTAAATGCGATTGTTTCGCTCCACCGGCTATGAGCTGCCGCGGCTAGGAAACCCCTCAATACAATATCTTCACTGTAGAGTGTATCTATTCCCCCTCAAGATGTCAGCTACCATATTTAATTTACACCTTTGGCAAACGAACAAGCGCATCTGCCTTTGTTTCGATGACAAGGGGCGGTGAACTCTGAGTGAGCCCTCCATGGGATAAATATACACATACTGACACTAAACGTGCTGAAAGCGTTTTAGCCTATGGATATAGAATTGAGGACGGCGTCCTTTGATGTTAGGAAGAAACAAACTGGCCAACCCGCTGGATAATCCCACAAAAGAACCACACCGTTGATTGACAGGAAAGGCTGACCTGTGTTCATCGCTTGTGACATCAGAGGCCGACGAGACCAGATTTATATCTTATCGCATATCTCTGAAGTTTGAATGTTTGTCGACAAAACTCACGTGCCCCACTGCAACATGAATATAAAGCGTCCACTATCTATCTGTTCTGTTTTGTCAAAAATCAAATAAATTGTTCACATATTTCTTTATGGTTTGTAGACGGAAGAAGCTAGACCATTGTGGAATAACGTGACTTTAAACGTTGTCCAGACCCAAAGTTGGTACACCACAGAGCAAATCGATTTGGTATAGGCTTTCATTTTTATTTTACGTAAAATGTTGTGTAATAAACCGGAAAGGCGTGGAAGTCATAATTAAACATGTGATGTTGCTATTAATCAACTGCTGTAGTGTAACATATCAAGTACATTTCGTTTGGTATATACATATATTGTTCGTCCATTTCAAACATGCTAGAATAATCGCTGTGATTTATCTTTCCACACGCTGGTAATCTATTTCGATGGAACAGTTTTTCTCTCTCCTAAATTTGTTGTTCAAATTTGATTGTAAACTATTAAGCTAATATACATAAATAATAGACAAACTGTGAATAACTCCTGACTATCACATCTCTCGTTCACAACTCCAGAGTGATTGACACCTAGCGGCCCTGGCTTTGATGGTGGTCACAATGGCTTGAGGACCAACGACGTGCTAGAAGTGTAGGCTTCTTACTGAGGCGGCGATCTTTCATCTCGCCCTTTCAGACAAGCGCCCCAGCCACGTCCAACCTCCTAGGAGCTTTGATTGACAGTCGCATTAACCTTTCATCTATGCCGCAATAAATCTCCTAAGTCTTGAGTTACCAAAACATTCCATCCCCATCAGTTTCAAACTTGATTTATGTCTTCCGTGGCCAACAGACACCTGAATCTCAATTAATCAAATTAAAATCGCTGACATACAGAAATCACTGTCGCCCTTAAAATTTAAGAGATAGAGAACGTACTTCGTTGCGAACGTTGTGACAGAGTTTTCATCCACGCAATATTGCGATGGTATCTGATTTCACAACATTAAACTAAATATTATAGTTCCGTTTTCATTTTACTTGACACGGGAGGGTAGCTCGTCCTAGGTGGTCCTGCATAGGAGATTTTGAAACAGTCAGCATGTAAACATTTTCTAAATGTCGAAATCGCCTTACATCGCAGATAAATGACCAACGCTGATCAAAACCCGGTGTACATTTTTTTCCCTGATATTTTTTTTCGGTAATAGTATCATATTGATCCCTGTAGACATATTCGCGGGTGGTTGTTAAAAGAGTGACAACGATTCGTATATATGTATATGTATTTGTATGTGTAAGCTCTGGCGTTTAATATTTCTATCAGATTACAACGTGACCCCGTGTGATGTATGTGATGTATGAGGTCCGGTGCGACCACGGAAACGATATTACAAGTACATGGTATTCTCTCAAAATCGCCCAGTCGTACTTTGAAGACATATGAATGACCAATCGATATCATGAAATCAGATCAAATCACATCGGTCAACGAAAACCTTGGTAGTATTTCAAAGTGCATCGTGTCAGTGAAGGCCGTTGTTTACTCACGACGGTGACTCCGGTCCTTCGGTTAGCATGACAGTGTATTGTCCCTTGCCATTGACGCATTCCATTTATTTATACAATGCCTGGCTTGGGCGGCGCACTTTGAGTTCCGAACAAAAGCATACACACGAATTATCAAATTACATCTACAACATTTCTCCATGATGGCGCTGTTTAAGCGTGAAATTTTTTTTGAGTTTCGGGTATCGCATGTATACAGTAATAGCTAGTATACAACAGTAAAAGTGCAGCCTCACCAAATCAAAAGTTAGCAGCTAGCTATTAAAAAGAGACCGTCTTGAATGTATGCATAGTAACAGTTGAAATATGTTAATGGTATACAAATATCTAACTGGTTGAAACGTTTTAGATGCGAAGATACAGTCACGAAAGTATACAAGGCCGAACTGCCAGCAAACGAAATTAACTTTTTCTTACCAACGTATGATTACATTTTTGATCAAACAGGATTTATTTTCTGTTCCATCCTCGAAAGTACTTTAAACAACTGCTTGTTCGTTTTCTAATAATATATTGTCAGTTTAATATTTAGTTTAAAACTGTCTATATCTAAACTTCGGAAATACCTTGCCAAATCGATATGAGGACTAATTAACCGTGTATCGTACATCAAAATCACTTCGATTTCTATACTGCAATGTAATGGGTTAGCCATCTATTTTTATGTCTCAACGATTCTCGTAAATTCACAGACTGTAGCGTGTGTTTTTTTACCTGTGGTCACTACGGTGGTAAGCCAGACACTCCAGCAAGTGTCAGCTGATAAGCATATATTTCAGACACATCGTCAAAACTCACGTCTGGTTCCGAACAACCCGTGAAAACTCTACTGTGTTCGCATTCGAGTGATTGACACGCGGCGGTCAGTTCTTTGATGTTGGCCACTGTGAAATAGACACAATCACGTGATAATTATTCAGTGACATGTCCCAACTGAATTCTACTTGACACAAACATACCAGCCCAGTCAACAAAGCCTTAGGCAATGAATTTGATTGACAGGTGATTATCAAGCCAGGGTACCTGTAAGCTAACATCTAGTTTTTAAACCACAGAATCTTAACAAATAAACAGATCTGAAATAAATCAACAATCTCATTTTTATTTCTCTGTGTGATGAAAACTTGATAATATTTCTGCATGGGGTTTAATACATCTAGAGACAGTACTTTAATTTTTATTGGTTCGGATGGGATGGCCAAATTCATTTTAGAGGCTCTTTGTATGTATTCTCGTAAGCCAGAAGACACTGTCGCTGATGCAACGTCTTGGACAGCCTACCTGTCATCGAGTAGATCGCTACTGCGCTATCCTAACTATAGCCTACCTGATATTTAAACTATATATCGCTACTACACTATTGCGCTATCCTAACAATAGCCTACATGTAGACTTGAAGGACTATCGCTACTTTACATTATTCCACTATCCAAACTGACATTTTCAATTTTCGCAAATTCAAAATCAGTTGCGATAGCTAAGATAGAGATAATGGTATCGGTAGTCCTTCGAGCCTACATGTAGGCTACGTCATGTTATACAGAGGCTAGCAAGCGGTCACGAAGTAGACATGAACAATGTTAAAAATGCAAAACTATATAATATAAAGTTCCTGTACATTTGACCATACCGTGTTTTTAAAACAAACGATAGCTTGTCTTCGACAGTCAGCACTTTGTTTCTGAATTTACGGATGTGAAAATAGTCTTCCCCCCTCCCCACCCTCCCCTCCTTGATATTGTATTTTTTTTATTACCTGTGAACTGGTAATACGATTTGAACAAAAATTTCCTGGTGTTCTACCCTATTCATGCTGTTCTCTTTTCAATTTTAGATAGCGTTCAAGCATTTTAGTCACAACGTACATGATATGCATAAATTTCAGACAAACTGTGAAAAACTTGTGGCTAGAACCTTTTTTAAAGAAAAGCGGGACCCATTTACACCTCTTGTGTGATTGACACTAGGCGGTGAGAGCTTTGATGTTGGTATGAATAGAGAGTCATAATGATGTGCTAATATGCACTCTGACGAGGAAGGCGGCATTCTCTGATGTTGGGATCCCAAGACAAACCTTCCAACCTTCTCCATCCCTACTAAATAAAAAATAAAAGCCTGATTGACAGTGAACTTAACCTTTGATCTTTGCCGCTGCCGCATGACTCCGTTGCTGGATTTAGCTAGTGAAAAGTAAAACGAGACTTGTGAAACCAAGACTTTTTTCAAAAGTGGGTAACATATACTTGCAAAGATTTAGGAAATACGTGCTAGTGTATTTAGTAAGTGTGTAAAACAATAACGAGTTTACCTGCCATTTTACAGTGTATATCTTCGAGACATTAACTCCCGTAGCCCCTTCGGCGCTAGACGAAGGTATAACCTATATCTGGGACTTCCATGTAACTTTGATAAGCTACCCCTTCCATATCTAAGCTACCCCTTCCATATGTAAAATGTTGAGTCGTTGAAATGACCATTTTTGTGCGTTGCAATTAACAGATTTTGCTATAATTAGCCTAAACATAGACTGTACCCTAAATGCGTTCCTCACTTACATAATCGGTAAACACTACGATACTATAATATAGTGTCCTCTAAAAACGAGTAAATACCTTCAAATCTATCAAGAGTGACAGGTGGCGGTTGGTAGCAAGCGATTTCTATCCCGAGACAGTTTTTGGAAATAAAGCTTACAGTCTAAATTTTCATATATGTTCAAAACCGTGACAGTCATGCAACTCGCAGCAAAGCAAGGTATCGTAATAAGGGGTCATAGCTGACTGTAGTGCGTCATATGTTTGTGTACTTGTGTTGCCCTTGTGTTACACAACATAGGTGCATACGTATATGGTACATTCAGAAAAAAATCAGTTCTGTTATTTACATCTCTTTCATATATGGAACTTCAACCATCAAGTTTAAATGACAATTTTCATGCATGACAAATATAGAAGGAGAACTTTATTCCAGTACAAAAATGAAATGTACTGATAGATGTATTTGTTGGCGGTGTTCGCCTGCCAGCACGACGTTGATTATTGCCCATTGTCCGTAACTATTTAGACATGATCTTTTGTTAACCGTATAATTAGCATGGGCGGCGCACTTTGAAGTGATTACATAGAGATGAGTATACACAGGGTGGAGCAGAATCACATTACGGCAATGTACAATGTAGTTGGTACTTCTATTCATACATCCACATCGAACTGTTCTTGTGTCCTTAGCCTCATCGTGAGAAGTTGGTAAAAACAAATACACTTAGACAAATAAATACATACATACATACATACATACATACATACATACATACATACATACATACATACATACATACATACATACATACATACATACATACATACATACATACATACATACATACATACATACATACATACATACATACATACATACATAAACATACATACATACATACATACATACATACATACACACACACATACATACATACATACATACATACATACATACACACACACACACATACATACATACATACATACATACATACACACACACACATACATACATACATACATACATACATACATGTAGTCGGGTATGTTTGAAAATTTTGCAAAATTCAAAACCATAAAGAGTAGCACGCTTGCGAACAGTCACAGAAAAACAAAGTAATATTTAAATATTACCACTAGGAGGCGACCTAACAGTCACGGGCCAAATAATACTTTCAAATCTACACACTTTGGTGCATTTATGTGGAGTATAAAGTCAGTTATCTGTCACAAACCTTTAATTTACTACACAAAGTTGTATTACTAATATACATATAAGGTATACCCTATGTGACAGTGCGCGAGTCAGTCTAACCTACCTGTAGACTAACCAAGCACTACACTGTTTTCCGCTATGATTTTGAATTTTCGCTCATGATGGACGAGCATAAATTTAGTAGCATTAGTCCTTCAAGTCTGCAAGTAGACTGTCTGTTTTGCTTTCAAATTTATCGACGGTATCTATAATCGTCGAACCTGCGTAATTCTTCATAAATGTATGTTCACAGTACCACAGAACATTTAGGGGGAAAGTTTACTTTCCGTAAACAAAGAAAAATGTGAAATTTGTATGGTAATGTCTCTCTCTCTCTCTCTCTCTCTCTCTCTCTCTCTCTCTCTCTCTCTCTCTCTCTCTCTCTCTCTCTCTCTCTCTCTCTCTCTCTCTCTATCTCTCTCTCTCTCTCTGTCTCTCTCTGTCTCTGTCTCTCTCTGTCTCTCTCTCTCTCTCTCTCTCTCTCTCTCTCTCTCTCTCTCTCTCTCTCTCTCTCTCTCTCTCTCTCTCTCTCTCTCTCTCTCTCTCTCTCTCTCTCTCTCTCTCTCTCTCTCTCTCTCTCTCTCTCTCTCTCTCTCTGCTCATTTGCACGTTTTCTTGAGATGAATACTTTGGCTACAGTAGTGGCGATCTTCGAGGTCGACAACACCGTTGTTGTTTTTGTTATTGTTGTTATTGCATTGAAGTTTCCCGTTCATACACCGACGCATTTACGGTTATATTTACCTTCACCTCTGAGTCGTCACGCAGTGTAGTGTAGCAGTCAGTCGACAAGTGATGCTATTTGAATAGCGCCCTCTCGCAACGACTCAGCTTTTAAATTAAGAGCTTTGCATTACAGTGTCAAGTTAAGTCCATCTTTCGAAATATGACTTCTACGACTTTGTAACTTTTGACAATACATTCGACGCTACATGTTTTAGTATCAGTTGAAGTTACATACGAATGCTTCAATTTGAAACTAACGTAATAATCACAAAAGTATAAAGTTACAGATGGATGGATGTAATCAAAGTTGAGTTTTTACAAAAGTCTCAATATTTTACCCTTTCAAATATTACCACTCCATAGAATAGTTCAATACCCTCGAAATATTTAGTTGGTTTTCCTCCAAAAGTACTCTCACTTAGTCCCCCCCCCCCATGATTTGATAGCATGGAATTTTTGGTGGAGTTAGAATTAAATGGCAGTATTAATTAATGCACGTGTTGTACAGTTGTCGTAGAGGAGACTGGTGGTTTTATCTTCAAAGCCTGGCCAGTTTACCATATTCATCTATCTTGTACATCCCAGGGATGAGAAGTGCGCCATCAACGGCTGATCTTTCAGTCTTGTAAATTAGTTGAACGTCGATTTCATTATGTAAATCTGCATGTCACTTACAGCTAGGTGATAATTACGTTTTGAACGATTCCTTCAATTTTTTGCCTTAAAATTAATTCTTCTTTCAGTATAGTATTCCTACGACTAATAGGAAGTGAAAGGAAGATGGGGGACTGGTACCCTTTGCTGAACACCCTCCCTTTTAATTTGAATCAAGCCAGCTGACCCCTTAACATATAACATTATCAAAATTACCATAGATTGTCTAAACTAATCTGAAACAATTTCCATGGAAACCAAATTTTACCAAGACATCAAATAAGAAGATAAATTCGACATTATGAAATTCATCGACATGGTCACAATGAAAACAAAAGAACGAAATAAAAACGAAAGATAAGCTTGTACATATATGAGGGCGCACAACATAGTGTACCACATACATACACGCAAACACAGAAACATACATATGTATTACACACACACACACACACACACACACACGCGCGCGCGCACGCACACACGCACACATACACACACACACACACACACACATCGACACACGCCTTAGTTCAGTCAGTGCTTTTCAGTGCCTATGTTCTAAGGGACCGGGCCTACTTGGTTGAGTTCACGATAAACAAAAGACAAACACACAAACAAAAAGTCAACAACAAAGAAAAAACATATATCAACACTCACAAACATAACAGATATGAATGACAAATAATTAACTAAAATATCAACACATATCTGAAACGAAACTCATCATAAGTGTACCAACGTGTAATCCGAAATGGTTGATCCTGGGTAACAACTACGTCACAACTACGTCACAACTACGTCACACACGTGGGTCTCCCGGTCACTCTACGATCGTCCTAAAAGGATACGGTAGCCAAGACACGGAACAGACATTTAAAAAATAACAACACTAAAACTATACCTTAAAAACCGTCTCCATTCTAACGTCATAAAAGGCATGCAAATCTAGGTGCTGGCGAGTAAAAACATATTAGCTAAAACAAAACAGACATTGTGCATATATACTTTCACCTGGATCGCGTAATCGTATCAAGGACGACAGTGATCTAAATATTGGCATGAAACGGTCAAATTTCTGAAATTTCGATACAGCTATGCTATGCTATAAAAACTTCTGAATTCTATGCATACCGTTTCAGTATCTGTAAGAGATGAGATTCGTAACGAGTGCTGAATTTTGTGTATTTGAGTGGCTTTGTGGTATAAACCACACAATACTAGTAAAGTCACATAAACCCAAGTTGCTGTTGCAAATATTGACTTCTCACTACGTGTCACTCCGTAACAAAAGAAACAGGCAGAATACCTCACCTTTTTTTATTGAATTACATATTTAGGCCATGCTTTACGAAATTTAATTCCAAAAATGAACAATAAGGTAAAAGTGGGGAAATACAAACGAATTTCTCGGTTTGTTGGTTTTCCCTGAGTTTGAAAGGACGGTTGAGTGCATCTGTAAAGGTAACTTATCAATGTCATTTATTCAATCTTGGCTGACTTTTTATTCTCTAATATAGAAATATTGTCGATGGGCGTGTGGATCGGTAGGGGATATTCCATCATTGTCACATAAAAAGCGATATTTTATGCTTTTGTGTCATGCTCAAGATGATGAAATTTTAGATGAAAGAGACTGCGTTGTGATTATTTTCAGTGGTTGGTTTGAAGTAGAGACGCTCTCTAACGCCTAGGCTTACATGTTTAACCTTAAGGGGACATGCCGGACACCATGTTATGTGAGCAATAAATAGCTGTCCTTTACACCTGCCAGTTCGCTCTCAATTTGCACTTGTCGAGACGAGACTGGATCGGCCCAAGGAAGAGATTATGAACCTAATCGTTCGAATATACTGCTACATGATGGTGCGTGGAGAACTGAATACTTAATATTTGGGGGAAATACATGTAACAAAAGAAGAGAAGGAATCCAATGACGATTGGATGGGAGTGAAGTCCACCCGACGACAGAGAAAATATGCGAGTTGTTAACTAACATGTAGTACATGTCTATATGTGTGCTTCATTATTGATATTATAAACAAAGCAATTGATATTATTGATATTACAAACAAAATCAGGAACCCACTGTTATCGAAAATTATACAAGGAATAAAATGGTAACATCTCCATAGCACAACCGTTTGGTATTTTGTAAAATAGTGCACTTATTTTACGACTCGGACTGATTTTTTCATGTTTATTTTACCGGTTGTTTTTTGTTTAGTATGAGAAAATAACGTCGTTGCTTCGTTTTTGCTTAGAGTAATTAAGCTTATACTGTTTTTGGTTCGTTTCCAAACAGACAAGTAATTCTTACTTGTTTGTGGTTTCCCATTAGTATCTACCAGAAGAATGTGCATTTTGACACTTTTTGAAGAAGCTTTCTTAGAAATAACAAAGAACGATGTTTATGAATAAAGTGAGCAACAAATAGTATTTCACACCTTTAGTAACAATAGACTGTATCGTTTTACACCTTTCGTTGCTAGACTTAATTTACCACCAGATGCTGGGTTATGTCTCAGACCATGAACAAGTTACTAGTCTCATAGACGCTCCACCGTTGGTTGAGGGTCTATGTTTGGCTGTGCTCAGATAGACCACCGTGGTCTAAGCTTATGTATATGTACCACTTTTTGGTGGTCGGGGTTGTTATAAAATCTTACTTAGAATCCTTATTTAGGAGTGTTATATTTTAGAATGTAAAGCATGAAATTATTGTATGGAATTATTGCATTTGTTAAAGCCACAAACATTACCCTTCCCACGCGTCAGTTCAGTATTTTGAGATGCTTCCCTTGGGTCGCAAGTATAGAATTTTATCCTTGAGGACACGTCATGCTCGGCTCAGGTATGTACCCTCTGCCATCAGAATACTTAACCAGAGAATGCACTAAAGTAAAGGAAGTGTGTGTCTGTTTTTATACAATCTTTTACTCAGTTTTCAATGTCTTCGCACTTCTGTTGTTCTTGGTATTTTAATGTGTAAGATTATATGTATGATTTTTTCTGTGTTGTTGAAAGACAAATTTCCCCGTGAGGGATAATAAAGTTATAGAATAACGTTATCTGATTTGCCAGAGAAGATTTACAGTTTAATTGGTTGGTGATCGATGCTTCCATTGTTATTCAAAAGTAACAACATTTGTCACTGCTATGAGTCAAGTTGAATCACATTGACTTAGTTATTTTTCTCTTATTTATATACATTGCAGACACTTCTCTCTCTCTTTCTCTCTCTCTCCCTCCCCTCCCCCTCTCTCTCTATCTCTCCCCTCTCTCTCTATCTCCTCTCTCTCTCTCTCTCTCTCTCTCTCTCTCCCCTCTCTCTCTATCTCTCTCTTCTCACTCTCTACTATCTCTCCCCCCCTCTCTCTCTCTCTCTCTCTCTCTCTCTCTCTCTCTCTCTCTCTCTCTCTCTCTCTCCCTCCCTCTCTCTCCTCCCTCTCTCTCTGCCTTTCTAACCTCTATTAAATAACAAAGAAATTCAGAACGAGATAAATGTTACTTCTGCTTTAATTCTCGACACAAATGACTTTATCATTGCACCTTTTTGTGCAAAGCAAATTTGATGATTCACTCGTGTTAGCTCGTTTATTAAAAGACATAATATGGTCAAAATAGGGTGACTCAAGTTGACCCATTTTTTTTTGCAATTAGATGATTTTTAATCCAAAAGTTTGACACTGATTTGCACAGGTTTATTTTCTGACAAGTATGTCTAAAATAACGTCATAATGAATCAGTAAGTTAAACAGATACTATAACAATGGTTTTCGTCTATCAAAGGATACGTGGTCAAAACATGGTGATTCAACTTTATCAATTTTCTTTGCAATCGGATGACTTTTAATCCCTAATTTTCACACTGTGTTATACAAAGGTTTATTTCTATAAAATTAGTATAAAATACTTTTTAAATGAGTCAAAAATTTAATGGGAGACGATTTTTCGCCCAATAATTTTGGCGCGAAATGAATCCTGCAATACAGTATCAGATAGATATGCATGAAATGAACATCATACTAACAATACAGTTGACGACATGGGTATGCTACATTTTGTAGGAGATAGAGGTTAGCGGGCGCTTGTGACTCACAGTATAACGCTATTAACACTATTTACCCCGTGGCTGGGTTAATGTAGCCAATATTTTCACATAAAAGTTCCGCCCTTCGTAATATGAATCGGCGCCAAAATTATTACTCCCTCAATCAAAGCAAGAAAATATGGTGTAAATTGGCTAGCTCCTAATAATATTCATGAGTCTACTTTGCTTAATAAAGCATGGATTGTTCAATATGAGATTGTTCTTTTACTTGTTCATATGCTCTGTGGTTTGGGATGTCTTGGCGTGATCAAATTCATTTTCCCGTCCATCCCAAGTCAACATGTCCCTCGGTGATTGCTTCATCAATTTCTCGACCGCGACGAGTAAATATATTGGCAATAAATTAGTTTAGGTGACTAGATTATTAAATTAATTGAAAGTGAGAGGTATTAATTTCTCGCTTCTTTTTGTTTTCTGCTTGTAGACACGGCTGTGTAGCATGACCATGGCGTACAATTCGACAAGTAAATGTGAAATATCTCACCGAAGCGTCACCGAAAACTACCGAAGCGTTACCGAAACCCACCGAAGCGTCACCGTGACGACATAATCAAATCAACATAACACTCCATCAAATGAAGAAGAAAGAGCATGTATTTTACAAATCGTATGACCTTCATCTCGCATGAAAGAAAAGAGGCAAGTTTGTCATTTCTTTATAGCGATAATAAAAATATTTAAGAGACACGCTTGAAACTATTGGTACAAAATATTGGCTTCAAATCTAAGGAGAATTCATAAAACTAAATTAACTGGCCCCAATCAGTGGAGAAATTATTCAATCAAACTGATTTTTCCTAACCCATTCCCCTCCCTTCCTCCTCCTCTTCTTCCACTCCCCCGCCCCTCCACAAACAGAGGGAAACTTGGGAAACGAGCTCAATGGGCTAGACGATTGAGAGGACTATATTTAAATAAATCAAATGTTTAAAAAAAATATATTTTGTAAATTAGTTTTACGTTAGATGTTATCTATTGTTTCAGACATTCATCTCTTGTAAGTTTATGTAATTACATCTTAAACAGATGGTGGCGCCCTTAAAGGCTTAAAGCGACACGTACACAAGAGTTGTTTATTCGGGTGAACATTGTGTTTTGGGCGACGTTGTTCGTTCAGTTGACGACATTTATTGAGGTGTCGTCAACATTTCAGTAAACGTGCACTAAATTACGTCATCAGACCCTGTATGATTAATTGGTTTCAGCTATACAAGAGACAGTAAGTTGTGCTTCATTTCGTCCAGTACTTTGCAAAAATACAACAAAAATTATCCACCCACCCCACCCCATAACAAAGGGCAAACAACCGATAAACAACAAACAAGAAACCAATCAATCAATCTATCAAACAAACAAACAAACAAACAAACAAACAAACAAACAACCGTGTATACATATTCCGATAACAGGGGATGGAGACAAATTTTATGCAAGGTCTTGGGGGGGAGGGTCAATTTTTTTCACGCACTGAACTTCTATGAACACAAGCCACTCCCCCTGCCTGCAATTTATGTCCACTCGCTAACTCGCGTCATGAAGGTGGACACGGAAAGAATCGCTAGCCTTTTGCTCAAAATATCTCAGCTTTGATCGTAAATTTACATTTTTGAATAACTCGTCGGATGTATTCACTACAGCACTTTATAGGATTTCCATCACGCGGGGTCACGTTACGAAGATCTCTCTGGGTAGAAGATATGTCCCAGTTGAACGGTATACGCAACTAAAAAATAGTGAACTTTCCTTTGTACCATGGGCGCAGACATTTCGGTAAAGTAGAAAATCGTGTTTTCAAGACTTCTCTTATTGTGAAGGCCAATTCTAGAAATCTCTGTGCATACCGTTTTACCCGGAGAGAAAAAGGCGGGAATTTTTTGTCGTCTGCGTCGAAATTGGCGCCATATGAAATCATCTTAAATTAATAGGATACGGATAAATTAAGCTGATTGGGGGATGAGTTAAGTGATAAAATCAAAGTACGAAAAGATGTTAATGAGTGAAAATTAAAGTGACTTTTGCCAACTCATTTGTCACTGGGAAAAATTAAGAGAATAAACGAAAATTCAGGGTATATTTCTCAAATTGGGTTTAGCCGACACCTTCTGTTGCAAAGTGATACTATTGTCTCAGGAGGGACCCCCTGCAGGGTAAAACTTAAGTGAGTGTTCTATCAAAGTACGTCATGATTCAAGCAACGTGCCTCAATAGATTTATTCAAGTTTAAAATTGGCGACTTCCTAGGTTACAGATGGTCACTGGAGTTCCCGCCCCTATTCGTATGGATCAACATCAAAGCCTGGTAGTTAAGGCCCATGGCACGCAAAACTACATAAAACAGCGCCCTCAACGCACTTAAAGAGACAGGTACACAGTCTACCCAGCGAGTGAACCGGTTGTACTGCTTTCTGCATTTCTATATCCATATTTGATGGTACATTGTAATTCTTTTATTTGAATTGACGAATATTGTCATTTTCTACACAACTATACAACTGTTTTTTTTTCACGCTGTCACTTTGTACATGTTTTACTTGACCTACCTTTTTTGGCACCAGTAGATTGCTTTTATTTCAAGGAAATATTCGGACAAAATAAAAAAAAATTATTGACATAAGCTAGTTCGTAATTGTACACACTATGGCGAAATGTGCATGGTTAATTTTCACAGTATGAAATACAAAATGTAATACGTAAAGCCAGAGTTTTGGTCTCAATGGATGATTCGCGATATTCATTCATTCCTTAGTTGCCCATCCGTACTAAGCAAATCTTCCCTTTTTCAATACCCCCCCCCCCCCCCGGCCGTTTCTCCTGTCACCTCTCTCTATTTCGGTTCTTCCATAAACAAACCATTCCTTTTCGTTTCCACCCAGCACATCGTTCTTCCCCTTCTCCCGCTCCCATTTCTCTCCTTTCCGCCTTCTACTCCTCCTCCTCCTCACCCTCCCCTTCCCCTCCCATCCTCACCCCTTCTCTTATCCCATCTTCCCTCATGCTTTCCTACTTCTCAACTAAACCACCCCCTTCCCCCACTTCCTCTCCTTCACCTCTTCTTTTCTTTCTCCCCTCCCATCTTGCCCCCCGTTCTCCCCCCTTTTCCTCTCCTGCTCTTATTCTTCCCACATTCTTTGACGAGTACATACTGTTGACTGAGTGCGAAGCTCCTTAAATCAGAGCTGTAGATACATACCCACCATACTTCAGTAAAACGCACAGACGGTACGCATGTTGTACTCCAACCGAGGCGTATTAACTTCGCATTAAAAATGAGATCAAAACTAAACCTTGATCGGCAAAAAAATTGTTCTGATGACAAATAGGTTGCACAAACCAATTAAAATTTCATTGTGCCTTTTTGCTGATATTAGTATATTATCTCACTTCATCGACTATGAGCCATCTCGATCATTATCTTTACAACAGGAGTACAAAAAACCTCACCTTCCACACACACAGTAAATAATGATCGCATTGGCCAATAGATTCTATCTACACTTCCTCTGAAAGAAATCTCCCCTCCGGGCATGTCAGTCGAGAGAATGCCGAAGAGACGGAGATGCCACCTGCGACCCGCCATCATCGCTTCCGACTCCTATAACATTGAAAATATATTATACCAGCCAAGTCATCGTCATCGCCTTTGCTTGCACGCTGAAATAAACCAATTCAACATTAGATCGTTCATTTTGAAATAGTTGAATAGTTTTTACGGATTGCTTGCAAAGATCAGAAACTGCAACGCGAAAATAGAACTGTTTTGTCTGGACTACATAATACATCGGTCGTCAAGCACATCCGGGGTTTCCTGTATTTTTGGAATGACGGCATTTCATTCAAAGTACTACCCATTGAATACAACTTTATGTCCAGTAGATAACCCGAATGACATCTTTTTTATAATTTGCTTTCTTATTTTCAACTTAGCTATTCGTGTTCTACTCACCGAAGCATGTATTACTAGTATTACCGAGTCACCAAACTCTGTCACTATTCAACAAATTTACAATTCCCTGACAAAGTACTGATAAGAAAGACCCCGGGTGTTTATTTGTAATGTTTACACACGGACATCATGTCAGTGTACACAGATATGAACCAATGAGAGGTACGCTGGGATTTCAGCTGATTCGAAGATTGAACAATTCCCACGTAAACTTTTTTCTTTATTTTTCTTTTAATATTTAATCTTTGCTATATTTTATCAAGTGCTTTGTTTAGTGTGACCCACCAATTATAAGTGTTCCTATACAAATATCTTTCAGTATAAATGGTTATAGTTTATAGGACATGAGACATAAATGCAAATTTAGATATGTGTGTTTCTATTTGATTGATTGATTGCTTGTCTGTCTGTCTGTCTGTCTGTCTGTCTGTCTGTCTGTCTGTCTGTCTGTCTGTCTGTCTGTCTGTCTGTCTGTCTGTCTGTCTGTCTGTCTGTCTGTCTGTTTGTCTGATTGTTGTTGTTTGTTTATGTGTGTGTTTATTTGTTTGTTTGTGTGTGTGTGTGTGTGTGTGTGTGTGTGTGAGAGAGAGAGACAGAGAGAGTATCACGCGAGATATTCAACCAGTTTGCTTTCAATGTTTGTTGATTATTTCACTTTGAACAAACTTAATATTTTTGTATTATACTGCTCAAAAAATGTACAGCCATACAGTATTTTCTAACACTTTTCATCTCCATTGGAAGGTTACATCTTAATTTAGTATAACTAGAGAGAGAGAGAGAGAGAGAGAGAGAGAGAGAGAGAGAGAGAGAGAGAGAGAGAGAGAGAGAGAGAGAGAGAGAGAGAGAGAGAGAGAGAGAGAGAGAGAGAGAGAGGAGGGAGGGAGGGAGGGAGGAGGGAGGGAGGGAGGGAGGGAGAGAGAGAGAGAGAGAGAGAGAGAGGAGAGAGAGAGAGAGAGAGAGAGAGAGAGAGAGAGAGAGAGAGAGAGAGAGAGAGAGAGAGAGAGAGAGAGAGAGGGGGGAACGCCGAGGCTACTAACACAATCATTGACACTATACAACTTTGCTATCGGTTCATGATATACCGTTCATGGCCACTAAAGCAGAATTGGGTGTACATACTAATATATATTAATTAATTTGTCAGTTTCACTTAATTAGTTTGTATAATTATAGTCGTTACAGTGTGAGGGCGTTACTGTACGTGTAATTTATCAATAGGGAAATAATTCGTCGTCATGACATCACAGCAGTTATTGTATGGCTTGAATCTGTACTGGATTAAAAATTTCTGATAATTTAAAAAAATAGATATTACAAAAACATTGAAAGAACATATCTACAACGGAAGCCAGTTACCCTGAAGCAGAATCAGTATCGTCTGGCTTTTTTTTAGATAATTTTTACATTTTAATCGTCTGTGTGCCAGACGACAAAATGTAGCAATGTTAGCTCGATTTCTGTCGAGCCAGTCAACTAAATGTAGCAACGTTTAAAAATTTGACAAACCAGACGATATGTTTCTTCTTTGTCTGTGAATTTTGAAGAATTTTGTGTGCCAGACAATGAAGTGTAGCTAGGGTAGTAAAATTTTGTCACCCAGTCTATGAAATGCAGCATTGTTAGTAAGATTTTTGTTGACCCAGACGATACAATGTAGCAATTCTTTTAACGAGTCAGACGACGTTCAAATCTGGTTAACTGTCTGCTATTGTACTTGGGCACGCTTTGGAAACACAGGCGTTTTTATTTGAAGAAAAAAAATCTTTGAAATCAATACATTTGAACGAATTGCTTACTTGTAAATTTTCCAACATTTCGCCAAAAATTAAAAAAAAAAATATATCATTTCTTTTCACTGAAAGGAGATTTACGATAACGTCTGAATTCCCGCGTGACAACATGTCCTGCGAGATCGTCGACTTTGTGAATCTTTGCGTCGCCCCCACAATAAAAACCCCGAGAAATTATACCGAAGGTGTATGATAAGAAGATACATACAGTGTTTGTTCTTCATATCTCAAATGAACTCGGAGCTATTTCACAACTAGTCCACAGTAACTCGTGAACCGCCACTTTTTTTCTACTTGATAGGCTATTCATATTTAACAACCCCTGTCTGACACTATAAATAAACGTTTGTTTTTTCTTTCTTTGAACTAAACCAATCCGTATGCACTAAATGTTGTTTGTACTGCATTCCGTAAACCGAGTAGAGAATAGCAACGGGGAAGAAGGCGGTACTTCGGGTCAACGTTTATCGTGGGAAACTCGTCCCCTAAGTCACATGCCACGCACCACCAACTCCTATGCGTTACCAATGAAATATGCAGTCAGGCTACGCTATTGTGCGTTTTTAGTACAAGTATTGTGATTCGCAACATTGATGATTCAAGCTGGTGATTTTTAAGAACAGAATACCCAGGGGGACTTTGATATGTCCCGCCCCTACAAAGTCGTACTTCTCTGCCTCCCTCTTCATCTGACACCACAGTCAGTTTCCATCCATTTACCCCCACCCCCATCCGTGTATCGTTTTTGTGCTACTTATCGGGGACTGAAAATTCAGACGGATTAGATCATAAGTACGTCATTACGTCATTAACAAACATACCAAATAAGGGTTTAAAACAATCGTGGTCACCACCACCACCACCACCACCACCACCATCACCATCATCATCATCATCATCATCATCATCATCATCATATCATCATCATCATCATCATATCATCATCATCATCATCATCATCATCACCATCATCACCGTCATATTAATCATCATCATCATCATCATCATCATCATCATCATCATCATCATCATCATCATCATCATCATCATCATCCCAATGACAAACCCTACAAACACATTTCTTGACAAACAAGTAAATCGTGTTTACCTCCTTGGAGACTATGTACATAATGACATCAAGTCAGTGTACACAGTAATATTACTAGCTAATGAGAGGAATGATAGGAAAGTTTCATGTGAAACTTCAGTGTATTTTTAGCGTGTAAAAATTAACGAAAAATAAAGCAGCTACGTATACTTGGCTTTATCTCTATGGCAACTGTATCACTAATAAAAGCCTCGGACCACTATTACAGAAAAGTTGTTTGAGGTAAAGCATATACATGCGCCCTGAATCGCGATGGATTATTTTTTTGAAAATAAAGAAAAATGAACAAAACATATCTGCATACCTCAAAGTACATTAAATTTGTGTCTTATGTTTATGATTGACATATACCACGTGACATCAGATGATTCTGATGATTTGCGAAATGCGGTCTACCATTCAGACTTTCTCATTGCAGGCCAAGAGGGTGAGCGTGTCCTCGTCAATGTTTATGGGACGTTACTTTCACGTTTTCCTGTGTTGTTGTACTTTGAAACAAATACCAACTTTCATCATTGTAGCCATGTAAGTCTCACTTCGTAAATTAGAAGCTGAAGCCTTGTTATCGAAATATCCGTGTAAGTGATGTGTTTATTTTACTCCAATTACCATATTGTATTGTTCATGCATATTGTAATATAATTAAGCTTGAAGGCACATAGACCAATTTGTGACGTAATTTTTAAATCTGCAACTTTTTGTTGGACTGATTGTACACAAAATATGATACGGTAAATCCCTTCAAATTGTTTTAGGTCCGCACCCGAAAATCAGTAGCCCAACGTAATCTCGATTCCAACCTGATACTGTACTACTAATTACTCGGCATCTACTAGAATCACCATCTACACCTTCTAAATATTTGTAATTTATCAATTTTTAGTGAATATATATTGTTCGTTGTGTGATCGAAAAGTTACAAGTAAAATCGCGAAACATAAAAGAAAACGTCATCTGACTCACACAAATCTTACCGTAACATTGCTACATTTTATCGTCTGGCTCGACAAAAATCTTGCATCTTATCCTCTGGCGCAACATTTTATCGTCTGGCTCAACACAAATCTTGCATCTTATCGTCTGGCTTAACATAAATCTCACTAACATTGCTACATTTTATCGTCTGGCTCAACAACAATCTTACAAACAAAGATATGTGTCGAGTGAGATGATAAAACGTAGCACTGTTCGTAAGGTTTTCGTTGAGAAGTGTTAGAAAGATTTTTGTCGCGCCAGACGACGTTAAATTGTGTCAGGTTTCGTTATTTTTATTGTAGTTTCATTGTATTTCGACCCTGTTGTCAATTTCTGGGTAGACCCAAACAATTCGTCCTTACGCCTTTTCATGTACTTTACCATAATGCAATGTTTTAGATCTCGCGGTTGCTAATGGTGACCAAATAATTGCTGTAAACAACGAAAAGGGGTGAAATTTGGAAAATAATCGACCTTGCAAAGGGGGAAGATATAGGCACTACCCGACACTTGCAGTCATTACTATACCCGCCAAAGGTAACGTTATATGCAAATTATTCCTGAAATTCTGAAAAAAGTATTATCGGTCTTAGTTGGGCGTAAATAACAATTGGTGATCGTGAAGGAGGGGGGAAGGCCGGCTAGAGGAACAGCGCCACCCATTCTGTACAGCATAGCTAATGAGTTCAAATCGCCCAGGTAATTGATTTGTACATACGACACGCCCCCTAGTGGTGAGATCGGAGAAGATCATTACACAACATGAAAAGTTTATGACAGATTCACACACTTTATTAGATTTTCTATCACCTCGTCCTGTGAAATCATAAAATATTTAACAAACAAAACATCCAATCTACTCAATAACTATGATTTCACAGCTTCTCCCCCACATCGACTGGGAATTGGCGTGGTATCCTGAATAACAGGTCAAATTTAAAGTCCTGCGTTTCAGAAAAGCAAAGTTTGTCATCCAATAATCAGTGGTTTCGAAAATCGAATGATATCTAATATCCCTATTTGAGTCAACAGGTAGAGAGAATGTAATTCGCTAGTTACAGTTGGTCAAAAAGACACACAGCAATGTCGGTTAAGCGGAACAACTCAAGCATGCAGCCAGTAACAATAGTACAAACACATATCCTTTTTTCGGGTGCAGTTTTGCATAGTGCCCATCCTGATGCTATGAACTAGTATCCTCACAGTCCCGAGTTCAACTTTAGGGCCAGGGACCGTTCTATTCTGCCACCATACATACCACCAACGACTCACAAGCTTTAATTGCCAGGGGTCGTTATTACCGTAAAAATATTTCACCATGTCGTAATTAGTGGCTGTCAATTGGAAAGGCAAATAGTTAGTGCTTTCGTCAATAAAAAAAGCGATGGTATGGGTCCCTTTAATACTCGGATGCTAAATTGAACAACGTTTATTTCGAATGATTGAGCAAGGGACGGAGCGACATCAATAGAAAAGCCCTTAAAATGATCGATTCAATAGATATTTGAATAGGGGTTGACGGATCGGTGGGGAAACGTAAACGACCACTTCTTCAAACAATTCTGAAGACCTAATCAGCTGGAAGAAAACAAAGTGGGGCTGGAAATTGTAAGGAGATGTAGCCGTACTCTTGGCGCCACTCGTTCAATAGGCCCTCCTTCCAATCCTACTAATTTTCAATTGTGTCTTCAAAACCCGCGATCAAGGAGTCTTTAACACCTCACTGCTTGTATTTCTCGCCTTTTCACTCCGTCACTAATCGGAGAGCTTCTCAAGACAAACAGATAAATACATTGATTACCCTGGTTATCTTACTACAGACCAATTTAGCCAAAGCAATTTAGAGTCCAACTCGAAACCTATAACATGTATTTAAGAAATGAACACCTAGTTAGCGAAATGAACATTTTAATGTAGTTAAATTGACACCCCTGCCAACAAGAAAGGCATATTGGTCGGCCATTTTATCGTGCTACCTGTATCCTGGCAGGCGAAAATCATGCGAACTCGGATGTTATAGTGTTTGTACATGCCAGAGATTAAAGTCCGTCGTGCGTGTTATCTGATTGCCTGATGCCACAATCTTATCTTGACTAGACATCGACCATCCACAAGACACCTTTGAATCGGGTGTATTCTTCGAAGGAGAGAGAGAGAGAGAGAGAGAGAGAGAGAGAGAGAGAGAGAGAGAGAGAGAGAGAGAGAGAGAGAGAGAGAGAGAGAGAGAGAGAGAGAGAGAGAGAGAGAGAGAGAGAGAGAGAGAGAGAGAGAGAGAGAGAGGATAGAGAGAGGTGCTTCAGAGCGAATGAGTGGGCGGGCGACAGGAGAGCAAGAAAGTGAGAGTGTGGGAGAGCGAGAGAAAAATGTACAGAGATAGACGGAGAGGGGGTGGAGAGGGCGCCATCAAAATGTATAATTAATGATCGAAGATGTCCAGAAAAAGTATTTTAGATTTGTCTAATCATGAATGTTATTTATTGACTAAACTGACACATGTGTACTTTCCTGTACAACAACTAAAATCCATTACTACACAAATACTAAAATAATCACACTCATGCGTGTTATTTCAAGAATCGATAATCGGACGATCGATAAACGAATAAATGTAAGTAAGTGTGTGTTTACTTTCGAAACAAACAAACTGGCGAACTAATGCATGGATAACAAAACAAAATTACACGTTATTACAAGAAGAGGGCTGCTTACAAAAACTTTTGCTTAAATCTACCATGGTTGTAATTTTGAAGTGTAGGTCCACCATTGTGTTCAATGTTTTACTATTAATACTCACCAAAAATTCATGAAAAAAAATGAAAAATGTGCTTTTTAATGCCCAGGTGGCGGGATGATACTTTGTCGGCATCTCGAATTATTTACTTTATCGACATTGATTGATATAACCACACCGTCGAAATGAATATGTATACAATTGAACATTCTCGTACAAAAGAATAAAATCTCGGTCGAGTAGATTTGGGAGGGAATGTGTCTGGCTTTGAAGAACTCAAAGAAGCGAAAAATCGACAAGAAAGAAGCTAGATCGGCGGTACACTTTGTACTCGTTTCTTTCCTTACGTAATCGAGGTGTTCGCTGGTGATCTGATTTCAGCACTCGGTATAATGAATGGAAACCGTAATAGTGTGTTCGATTGACACCTCCAAACACCCAACAACATCACATGGGAATCTTAGTGAATCAAAACACCTTGCAATGATGTACCCTCTAACAAAAACACTGTTATCTGATCCTTGAACAATGTGGATTTTTGAAACAAAAAACGGTGCTTATTCGGCCATAAATACAGAAACAAAAAGGGTCGTAATGTGTTCCTTTCTAGAAAAGCGACGATTTGAATTTCAGAGGGTAATTTGGAATGACGCACGTAGTAGAGGAAATTGACAAATTTTATGTTCGAAGTCGTGGTAGACGAAGGAAGCTGCACGCTAAGTGAATTATTCCTTATTGGTGTTCTGCACAGCGTCTTGCCCCGTATTTGAATAATAATTTATTGAAATACAACACTTATTAGAAGCGGCAACAAAACGAGGAAAATTGAAATGTGAACTTTAGATAATTTTCCTCTAATGTGCTTTGATTTGCTATAGTTGTCACGAAAGCGTTCCAGTGAAGTGGAGAGCAATTGCGAAATTAACATGGTACATTTATCCACATGGCTTCTAAAACCCCGCGTTTATTTTTATCAACTTTAAAAAACATATTGCTAAAAATCAATTTCCAATGATGAAATTACTAGTAGTTGTAATAACAATTATGTGTATTGGCATCGGCTGAAAGGGCAGACAAATAAACAAATAAAAAATCCCATTTTCTTGTTTTAGATGTGGGCGGCATATCTATTTCAGAGCATTCTCCATAACTGCCCCCATCTCATGTAAAACTCGCATTCATATTTCATTAGTATAAAATTTAGTGTAATCTAAGTACAAAATTCGATGAAATTATACTTTCAAATGATGATGCCTCCATCAATTATAATTAAGATTTGATCAACGAAGGAGGAAAACACAGAGGAAAAAACCGTCCCCAGGCCAAACTTTTATATATGTATATTTGCAGATATCGCATCCTTAAAGTCCGAATCAAGAAAAAAAAACGGTTTTCAAAAACCCTTTGTTCAGTAAGATTCAAAGAAATATCCTCGACATGGAAAAACATTTATTTCTCAACGGAACAGGTAATTTTGATTCAATGTCGGCAATCATGATTCAGTGGCAATGTTTATCGTTCAAATGAAATGCGAGTCCAGTAGCTGATTGCTTTAGTGTCTCTGAATAATTTACATCGTTTACTAGTAGTCGAAGTTATGTCTCTGCGACAACTACCGCAATTTGTGCTCATTATATCTCTTGGGTCGACTGCAATCTGAGTTTATTAATACATCATTTACCTTGTAAATTTTACGAAAATACGCACTAAATAAACCTGATGTTGAAAGCCTGAAAATTGCTTTACGGCCCATCGCTTTGAAAAACGCAAGTGTTGAAATGAAGGCATTCAGTCCTGGTACGTACTTAACCAATTTGGTCAAAGTGGGTCTGTATTTGATTACGCTATTTGTCAGTGTGCTTGTGTATGAATTTGGACATCAAATACGCTCCATTCTATCGTCAACTGTGTTTAAAAAGCAAAAATCACCACACTTATTGTACTTCGTCGACGACTAATTACGGACGACCTCAAAGGCCGCAATTTGAAAATTCTATATCCTTTCAAGGAAGTCATAGCCGTGACGTCAGAATTCAGTGGACGATAATGTGTTTGCATTCATCATGTTCACACTTTGTCGTCTGCGGAGTCGTCTTTCTCTAGACTGTGAAATTGGCGGGAAATCGTATACACGTAATTTATAGTGGGACAAAACACGATAAAATATCAACATTTCAAGGCTTCTTTTCAGACTTTTGATGCTATAAAGCAAAAATTGAATTTTTACAACTTAGAACTTAGAAAGATGTCATTGTTGGACGTCGCAAATTCTGAATTGATACTCAAGCTAGATTCCAAA